>NC_057814.1:443128461-443130450 GCF_018294505.1 Triticum aestivum | reverse complement strand
GACCAAAGGCCTTTAGTCCCGGTTGGTGCCACGAACCGGGACCAATGAGTTCCCTATATATACCCCATCGCCACAGGAGAGCACTCCACACAGCTCTGTTTTTCTGGCCGGCGAGGGGAGGGCATTTGGGTGCTCTAGCTCACCTCCTATGCACGTGAGGTGTTCGATGAAATGTCTGAGCCACACTAGTTAATCTTTCTCCTCTCGAAACTCGACCTCCGAGCTCCATTTTCCCCGAGATTTGTCTAGGTTTAGCGATCCGTCACGTCCCGTCCCCGTCTTCACCGCCGTCAATCGCCCGCGCCGATCTTGTCGCCAGCACCACTGTGGTGAGCCTCTTGTTCTTATCTTCTTTCTGAAAGGAAAAAATTCTTACTTTATATAGTTACTTGTCTAATTTTGTTACTTTTATTATTCCTTCTTATTACATAGTGCGATGGTTTTGGTATCCGCCCCCGTTGGCCCTCGTCCTGTCTATGATTCGGATGTGGTATATATTATCTTTTTATAACTATTTGGTTCATTTATTGTTTATGAAAAATATACCGACCAACGTGACATAGATTTTATTTATCTAGGAGGTGGTTGAACCGGAAATTCTAACTAACCCTATAGTCGAGAGGTTAAATTTAGTTGAAGAAGAAAACAATTACTTGAAGGAAAAAATAAAAAAATTGAGGAGGAGAAGATGATATTGGAGTTGCATGTTGCGGTTGTCGTCGATGGTCACAAGATCAAGATGGATGCAATGCGCTTGAAGATTAGAAAGATTAGAAAATATGCCATTCATACCGAGGCTTGGTATCATTATGCCGTTGGATCAATTGTTACCTTGGTTGCGATTATGATCGCATTTGTTTTTGCATTGAAATGTTTTACATAGTTTCAATGTATGGTTTAATTAATTAGATGCTCTGGAGAGCTATATATATGTTGTTAGATGAGAACTATGTATGTACTTTGGTTTTAATGTGATGATGAACTTCTATTAATTTGGTCACTTAATTATCTATTCATGATGTTCTGTAATGGTTTTTGACACACTTAATTATATATAATGCACGCAGATGAACCGGCAATGGATGTACGGTGATAGACACACCTCCGAGTACATTAAGGGCATGCATGATTTTCTTGAAGTGGCTGAGGCAAACAAGCAGAATGGTTTTATGTGTTGTCCATGCCCTATATGTGGGAATACGAAGACTTACTCTGACCGGAAAATCCTTCACACCCACCTGCTTTACAAGGGTTTCATGCCACACTATAATGTTTGGACGAGGCACGGAGAAATAGGGGTTATGATGGAAGACGGCGAAGAAGAAGAGGACGAAACAAAAAATAAATAAAGCAAAAAAGAAAACAAAAAAACTAAATACAGCAAAAAGAATTTTCATAAATAACTTTTTTTGATAGAAACTTTAATAGCAAAAAGAATTATCATAAAGTAAAATAAATAAGTAATTAGAAACAAAATAAAATAAAATAAATAAGTTTTTTGTTGTAAGTAGAAACAAAACAAAATAAATAAAGCAAAAAAGAAAACAAAAAACTAAATACAGCAAAAAAAATTGTTGGGGCGCTGCCCGCTGGGCCTTCCAACCCTCGGATTTGCAAATACAGGCCCAGAAGGGCTAGAAGGCTCAACGGGCAGCGCGCCAAAGTTAGGCCTAAAAGCCTCCTATAGAGAGGAGTTCGAGACAGCAGCCGCGCCGGGGCTTTTAAACTGGTGCGGGCGCCCCTCGGCTAGCGAGGTGGGACTAAACTTTTGGCCGCGACGCGGGCAGCAAGAGGCCTTTGGTCCCGGTTGGTGCCACCAACCGGGACTAATGCCTACCTTTAGTCCCGGTTGGTGCCACGAACCGGGACTAAAGGCTTTGCTATATAAGCAAACACTTAGGAAATTTTTCAGAGTTCATCTGCAGTTTGCCCCGACGACGCCGACGCCGCCCGCCGCCCCTGCCGTCGCTGTCGCCATCGCCCGTGCCC
>NC_057814.1:443122528-443127942 GCF_018294505.1 Triticum aestivum | reverse complement strand
CCCTCGCCGTCAGCCGCGCCCCTGCCCCGACGCGCGCCGCCCCGACCCATCCCCGTCGTCGCCGTCGCCCTGCCCCGCCGTCGCCCCTACCCCGAGCGCGCGCCCACTGCCCCGTCGCCATCCTCGCCGCCGACCCCGCGGTCCTCCTCACCTTGGTCCGGCCGGCACCCTTTTTCATATATATGCTTGTTTTTTTTCATATATATGCTTGTTTTTTTATATATATGATGATATGTTCATGTATGAGTATATGTATGTATATATGTTCTCTGTGTATATATATGTTCATGTATATATGCAAAAGATAGATTTTTAGAAAAATTAGGATTTTTTCTGTTCATAGATTTTTTTGGTGATATTAATTATTGTAGAATATGCAAATGTTTGTATACTCATATGAACAATGCATTAGGCAAAACTTTTACTTTTTTTCAAAATTTTCTATTTGAACATTTTTTATGAATGAGAGGAAAAAGGAAAATAAGAAGAGGAAGAAAGGAGAAGAAGAGGAGAGGAAGAAGAGGAGAAATAAATAAGAAGAGGAAAACAGAAGAAAAAGAAGAGGAGAAGAAGAAAGGAATAGAGGAGAGAAGAAGAAAAAATAGAATTTTTTCTATTTTTTCTTCTTCTCTCCTCTATTCCTTTCTTCTTCTCCTCTTTTTTTTCTTCTTTTTTTTCTTCGATCTTCTCCTCTATTCCTTTTCTTCTTCTCCTCTTTTTATTTCTTCTTCGTTTTCTTATGTTTTATCGGGTGTGTCGTTGTCGATATACCCCTCTCCTGATAACTTCAACACGAGGGGGGTCGATATACCCCCTCCCCGATAATATTATTTTCCCATGTACGTATGTCGTCGTTGTCGATATATATAACTTCCTCCCAGATAACTTCGACATGATGGACGGTCGATATTTATACCCCCTCTCGACCGTGATAAATTATACCACGGGAGCACCCCCCGGCCCTCTCGCTCGACCAAAACTCTCGAGGACACCCAAACCCTAGAAAAAAAACGATGTCGGTCTCCTACCCCCTCCCGCCGCGCGCCTACCCTTGAAGCGTTGTCGAGGCCACCCCAAACCCGGAATAAGCTAGGTCTACGTTTGCACTAACCACCTGTTGTCATGTTTGTGTAATAATTGCCATGTTGTAATATTTGCAGAAACAATGGAGCACGGACGAGACGAGCAAGCAGAAGAGGTGTTGGGGGACATAATCTTAGCCGGAGGTGATATCTTGTCGTATCTTAACGATAATGATGGTCTGGAAGAACAGGGTGAAGAAGCAGGCTACGGTGATCGAAGAGTGGAGGAGGAAAGACATGATTATGATGGCTCCGGTGACCCAATGCTGGTGCAAGAAGGAGCCCGTGGTGACGGCTCCGGTGACCGAACAGAGTCCGGCCAGGTAAATATATTAGTTAAGCCTATGATGACTAGCTAATTGATGCATTCATTGTTTTGGTATGTACACATATTAATTAACACTCGTCTTTCTTCTTTTTTCTAGCCCTCCGGATCGAGCACAACTGCGGTAAAGAGACGAGGCCCGAAGAGAAAGTTGCGCTCGGATGAAAGGTTTGAGATCACAGCAATCGCGCGCGACGGCCAACCGATTGAACCCATCCGGACAAAGGATGCATTTGCTGCTCAGTTCGGGGTTCTAGTTAGGGACAAGATCCCGATCAGCATCCACCAATGGTATAAGCCTAAGAAGGAAGACCGTGAGGTGTCTTATGTCAATGATATGCAGAAAGATGATCTTTGGACTGAGCTGAAGGCAAATTTCACCCTACCGCCAGAGGAGGATCCGGAGAAGCCAGTTAAAGAGCAATTAATCAAGTCTCATGCTCTTAAGAAGATGGCAGACCTATTCAGGAGGTGGAAGAATGAGCTGAAAACGTTTGTCGACAAAGAAGAGACACCAGAATTCATCGGCCGGTATGAGAAGATCAGAGATCACTGGCCCGCATTTGTGGCCCACAAGACATCGGAAAAGAGTAAGAAGATGTCAGCGACAAACAAGAAGAATGCTGCGAAGAAGAAGCTTCACCATCGCACGGGGTCAGGTGGCTACCTCAAAGCCCGGCCTAAGTGGGCCAAGGCTGAGAATGATCTGCTTGAAAAGGGGATCGAACCACAGACAATGAACTGGACAGACCGTTGTCGGACTTGGTTCTTCGGGGCTGGCGGAACCTTGGACCCTGTATCAGGGAGGTGCGTTTGGACAAACGAGCTTTTGAGGATACCAGTCAAGAAGATTCAGCAATATATCGATGCAGCGCAGGAAGGGACGTTCGTTCCAGAAAGAGAGAACGACGAGCTCACAATGGCCCTCGGGAATCCTGAGCACCCTGGACGGACACGAGGCACGCCAGGCTCTGTTCCGTGGAAGGCTGGTTTTCCGGACGCAGGCGGTTACAAAAGCCAGGAGAGGAGGAAAAAAATGGAGCAGACCCAAATTCAGAAGCTGCACGAAAGGGTTCAAGCGCTAGAGGAACGAGAGAGCAATCGACATGCCGAAACTACCCCCGAAGCTACCCCGCCATCTCAGCGGAGAAGCAGCGTGGCTTCCACCGAGCTACTTCAGCTGGAGCATGTCTTGACGGCTCCGGCTAGCTACCCCGTGGATGCTATCACGGAGTCTCAACATTGCCACCTTATGGCGCAATGGCAGAACTTCAAAGTCAAGGCGGCTGTTGGCTCTGTTTTACCTCCTGAACCCGGCGCAACCTACCACTGCCGGCAGATTCCAGAAGGATATGCTAGGGTGATGGTGGATGAAATAACGGAGGGATTTGAGGACCTCCAGCTTGACCACCCTACCGGTGAAGGGGAGACTCGGCTGGGTTTAGCTCTGAAGACTCCGTGCCTATGGCGGAAGGAGCTCATCAACCTTCCGAACTGGACGGCTCCGGCGAGTAAGGGCACTCCGCCTCCCCCTCCGCCTCCTCCTCCGACGAGTGATCAGGGCACTCAGCCTCCTTCTCTAGCGCGTGGCGGCACTCCGCCTCCTCCTCCGGCGAGTGATCAGGGCACTCAGCCTCCTTCTCCGGTGCGTGGCGGCACTCCGCCTCCTTCTCCGCCTGCGCCGGCGCGCCAGAGCAGCCAGCCTCCTCCTTCTCCGCCTCTTCAGCAAGGGCGGAAGAGACCCGCCGCCGCTCCGGCTGCTCCGGCGCGTCGTAGTCCTTCTCCTCCGCCTTGTAAGCAGGGAAAGAAGACAGCCACGGCCGCTCCGTCTGCTCTGCCGGCGTCTAGCAGTACAGCTGCCAGAGGCGGGAGGCAATACAGATTCGGTCGTTCTCTGAAGACTCTAGAGAAGTTACGATACGAGAGGACCGAGGAGGAAACCAGGAAGATCGTGCGAGCCGAAGTGACAAACTTCTTTGAAGGGGTGAAAGCAAAGAAACATCCACCTCCGGAGGAGAAGGTAGATCCGGTGAAAGAAAAGCGCACTCTGGCTGCCCTGACAAAACTACCAAAGTCTCCGCCGAGAGGCAACTATGAGCGCATTCTTGCAAAGACATATGCCGAAGCGGAGCGGTCGGGAAGTACTGTCAATGATCAAAGGTTAAAAGAACGACGAGCTGGGAAAAAATTGCCCAGCTCGGCGAACAAGCGAACCAATCATGCCCCCCACTCAAGGTGTCAAAAGACATCGTCGCTAATGATCCGAGGATGGTGGCCGGTTATAGCAATCTTGGAGATTACCTATCCGATGATGTACATTATGAAATCATGGAGGTGGACGAACACAAATACCATTACGGAAAGCCTCTCGTCAAAGATGAAAGATCTCTAACAACGATGATGCGAAGATTACATGATTGGTACATGAAAACCTGTAGAGAGTCTGATGGGATGAGTACTTTCACGCTGAGAGTTAAACCGGAGCATGACCTCGTTGGAATTGAACTGCTGAATGTTCCATTTGAGGATTTCTTCCAGTTTTACAATCAAAAGGCCCTCGATAAAACAACGATCACTTGCTACTGTCTGTAAGTAGTACTACTTCTGTCATTAAGTCTCTCTATATAGGTCAGCTCTTTCATTGCATGTATTTATAATTATCCTAACTATATTATGCAGATTGAAGATCGCCGAATTGAAGAAAAGACAAATCGGTGATATTGGGTTCATTAACACAAATCTCATAGATGCATATACAGTTGAAAAACATGCCAAAGAAGCCGAGGCCAACTTGCTACGATCGTTGGTATTAAATCAAAACAAAGATATAATACTCTTTCCTTACAACTTCAAGTGAGTGTTACTGTCTTGTGCATATTCGGTTTCCCTTATTAGTCCAGGTTATGGTAATGTAATTGATGACTTATGCATGCATGCGCAGCTTCCACTATATTCTCCTAGAGATTAAGCTTGAGCAGGGAGTAGTAACCGTCTTAGACTCGAGACGAAAAGATCCCCAGGACTATGCGAACATGACTCAAATGCTCGAGAAGTAAGTTAAATCTATCATTATCCACCATATCAGCAACTTTGTTCATTTCCTGATATCAAGTAATTGTTTTCTTTGTCTGGCAGGGTTTGGAGAAAATTCACCACAAAAGCTCCAGGACTGCCGAAGAAGCTGCAATTTAAACATCCGAAAGTAAGTACTATAGTAGCATGTTCCGCGCATCTCCTAGTGATTCAAGCGCTAGTTTCATCAATACCAATTAGCATGCTTGCTTATCAGTTTGATTGACCTCTATTTCTTGTAAAGTGGTTGTGGCAGGAACCCAGGAATAATTACTGTGGATACTACGTTTGCGAGTCCATCCGCTACACGACCTGTGAGCGGGGCTACTCTGACGAACAATATGAAGTGCGTAAGCAATAATATTCACAATTTTATTTTATTACCATCATTTGTGTTGAGTTTCATTTATTCATATATATATGTATTGACCCCCTTCTTCAAATGAGATGTTTCGGAAGCGGGATGAACTCCTAGCACCAAATCGTATGCGAGCAATTCAAGAGGAATTGGCGGCATTCTTCCTTGACCACGTGATCGCTGAAAACGAAGAATACTATGTGGACCCTGTGTTCTTACAATTTAATTAGGAGATTGTATTGTAAGAGATAATTATTGTATATATGTAGCCGGTAGTGTCGGATAGATATACGAGAACTTGTTGTTCGACCAATCTCTCGGAGAAGGCGAGGTGGTCGATATCACTTCTCTCCGTATGCATATGTTCATGACGATCTTCTGTTTCCTTCATTTGATTACTAGCTATCGTGTCTAGTCCTCTCCATACGTATATAACACATAGCGTCGACCAAGCACGGAGATAAGAGAGGACACTTCTCTCTATTAATTAGCTAGCTAACACAATATATGAAACACCTAAATTAACCCCCCAACCCCCCCCCCCTTCAAAGAAAACAAAAACCCCAGCCCCTGAAAT
>NC_057814.1:443114066-443122207 GCF_018294505.1 Triticum aestivum | reverse complement strand
GATGCGTGTATGCCTATTGGTCCCGGTTGGTGACACCAACCGGGACAAAAGGCCCTGCCTATTGGTCCCGGTTGGTGGCACCAACCGGGACCAAAGGCCCCCCTGCCTGGGCTGGCAGCAGCGGCCACGTGGAGGACCTTCAGTCCCGGTTCGTGTAAGAACCGGGACTAAAGGGTTAGGGCTTTAATAACGACCCTTTAGTCCCGGTTTGAAAACCAAGACAGAAGGCCCTTACAAACCGGGGTAAAAGCCCCTTTTCCTACTAGTGAATGTTGATCCAGTTGTTCCTACTATTGTATTGAGAAACCACCTTTCCCTATTAGGATAAAGTAACATGCTAAAGTTTCAACTATGGTCAACAAAATCTATATTAGAACACCTAAACCTATTGAACGAATCAAATTAGAACCTAGTATTGCTATGGTTAAAGATCTCTTGGAAGAAGATATGGATGGGCATGTTATTTACTTCTGCGAAGAAGCTACTAGAATTGCCAAACCTGATAAAAAGGATAAACATAGAACTTTTGTTGGCATGCCCGTTATCTCAGTTAAAATAGAAGATCACTATTATCATGGTTTATGGGACATAGGTGCTAGTGTGAGTGCTATTCCTAACACCGTATATCGAGAAATTATGAATGTCATAGCACCCGCAGAGATAGAAGACATAGATGTTACTATTAAACTTGCTAATAGAGACACTATATCACCAATTGAGATTGTTAGAGATATTGAAGTCTTGTGTGGGAAAATAAAATACCCTAGTGAATTTCTTGTTCTTGGTTCCCCACAAGATGACTTTTGTCCCATTATCTTTGGTAGACCCTTCTTGAACACCTTTAATGCTAAGATAGATTGTGAGAAAAAACAGTCGATGTTAGTTTTGGTGATGAGTCTCATGAGTTTAATTTTTCCAAGTTTAGTAGAAATCTTCATGAAAAAGAATTACCTACTAAGGATGAATTAATTGGTCTTGCTTCTATTGTTGTACCACCTACTGATCCTTGAGAACAATATTTTCTAGACCATGAAATGATTTTCATATGCATGAAAGAAATGAAATAGATAAGATTTTCTTTGAACAACGTCCTCTACTTAAACACAATTTTCCCATTGAAACTCTAGGAGGACCTCCTCCACCTAAAGGTGATCCTATGTTTGAATTAAAACAATTGCCAGACACTTTGAAATATGCTTATCTTGATGAAAATAAGATATATCCTATTATTATTATTGCTAACCTTTCAGAACATGAAGAAGAAATATTGTTGAAAGTTCTAAGGAAGCACCGAGCTGCTATTGGATATACTCTTGATGATTTAAAGTGCATTAGTACCACTCTATGTCAGCACAAAATTAATATGGAACCTGATGCTAAACCCGTTGTTGATCACCAACGTCGGTTAAATCCGAAGATGAAAGAAGTGGTAAGAATGGAAATACTAAAACTTCTGGAAGCAGGTATAATCTATCCTATAGCTGATAGTAGGTGGGTAAGTCATGTTCATTGTGTCCCTAAGAAGGGAGGTATAACTGTTGTTCCTAATGATAAGAATGAACTTATTCCACAAAGAATTGTTACAGGCTATAGAATGGTAATTGATTTTAGAAAATTAAACAAAGCAACTAGAAAAGATTATTACCCTCTGCCTTTTATTGATCAAATGCTTGAAAGATTATCTAAGCACACACACTTTTGCTTCCTTGATGGATATTCTGGTTTTTCACAAATACCTGCTTCTCAACCTGATCAAGAAAAGACCACTTTTACTTGTCCTTTTGGAACCTATGCTTATAGACGTATGCCTTTTGGTTTATGTAATGCACCTGCTACTTTTCAAAGATGTATGACTGCTATATTCTTTGACTTTTGTGAAAAGATAATTGAGGTTTTCATGGATGACTTCTCTGTTTATGGGAAGTCTTTTGATGATTATTTAAGCAATCTTGAGCGAGTTTTGCAGAGATGTGAAGAAACAAATCTTGTCTTGAATTGGGAAAGTGCCACTTTATGGTTAATGAAGGCATTGTCTTGGGTCATAAAATTTCTGAAAGAGGTATTGAAGTGGACAAAGCTAATGTTCATGCAATTAAGAAAATGCCATGTCCTAAAGATATAAAAGGTATTTATAGTTTCTTAGGTCATCTTGGTTTCTATAGGAGATTTATCAAAGACTTCTCTAAAATTTCTAGGCCTCTTACGAGTCTTTTGCAAAAGGATATTCCTTTTGTTTTTTATGATGATTGTTTAGAAGCCTTTGAAACACTCAAGAAAGCCTTAATTTCTACACCTATTGTTCAACCACTTGATTGGAACTTGCCTTTTGAAATTATGTGTGATGTTAGTGATTATGTTGTTGGTGCTATTCTAGGACAAAGAGTTGATAAGAATCTGAATGTTATTCATTATGCTAGTAAAACTCTAGACAATGCTCAAAGAAATTATGCTACTACTGAAAAAGATTTCTTAGCAGTGGTGTTTGCTTGTGATAAATTTAAACCTTATATTGTTGATTCCAAAGTAACTGTTCACACAGACCATGCTGCTATTAAATATCTTATGGAAAAGAAAGATGCTAAACCTAGACTTATTCGATGGGTTCTCTTGTTACAAGAATTTGATTTACATATCATTGATAGAAAAGGAGCTGAGAACCCAGTAGCTGATAATCTATCTAGGCTTGAAAATGTGCCTGATTGCCCACAACCTATTGATGATAGTTTTCCTGATGAGTAGTTAGCTGCAATAGATGTTGCTCATAATACTCCTGGGTATGCTGATTATGCTAATTACATTGTTGCTAAATATTTACCACCTAGCTTTACATACCAACAAAAGAAAAAATTCTTCTATGATTTAAGACATAACTTTTGGGATGACTCACATCTTTATAAAGAAGGAGTAGATGGTATTATTAGACGTTGTTTACCTAAGCATGAACAGGGACAAATCCTACGGAAATGTCACTCCGAAGCTTATGGAGGGCATCATGCTGGAGATAGAACTGCTCACAAGGTATTGCAATCTGGATTTTATTGGCCTGCTCTCTTCAAGGATGACCGTAAGTTTGTCTTATCTTGTGATGAATGTCAAAGAATAGGTAATATCAGTAAGCTTCAAGAAGTGCCCATGAATTATTCACTTGTTGTTGAACCATTTGATGTTTGGGGATTTGATTACATGGGACCTTTTCCTTCCTCTAATGGGTATACACATATTTTGGTTGTTGTTGATTATGTTACTAAATGGGTAGAAGCTATTCCAACCAGTAGTGCTGATCACATCACCTCTATTAAAATGCTTAAGGAAGTTATTTTCCCATGGTTTGGAGTCCCTAGATATTTAATGACTGATGGTGGTTCGCATTTTATTCATGGTGATTTCCGTAAAATGCTTGCCAAGTATGATGTTAAGAATTGCATCACCTTATCATCCTCAGTCTAGTGGGCAAGTTGAACTTAGCAATAGAAAAATAAAATTAATTTTGCAAAAGACTGTCAATAGCTCCAGGAAGAATTGGTCTAAGAAATTAGATGATGCACTTTGGGCTTATAGAACAGCATATAAAAATCCTATGGGTATGTCTCCTTATAAAATGGTATATGGAAAGGCGTGTCATTTGCCTCTTAAGTTAGAACATAAAGCATATTGGGCCATCAAAGAGCTCAGTTATGATTTCAAGCTTGCTAGTGAAAAGAGGTTATTTGATATTAGCTCTTTAGATGAGTCGAGAACCCAAGCTTATGAGAATGCAAAATTATTCAAAGAAAAAGTTAAAAGATGGCATGACAAAAGAATCCAAAAGAGTGAGTGTAAAGTCGGAGAATATGTTCTTTTGTACAACTCTCGTTTCAGATTCTTTGCAGGAAAACTCCTCTCAAAATGGGAAGGCCCTATGTTATCGAGGAGATTTATCGCTCTGGAGCCATCAAAATAAATAATTCCGAAGGTACTAACCCAAAGGTTGTCGATGGGCAAGGAATAAAACATTATATCTCAGGTACGCCCATTGATGTTGAAAGTCATATTATTCAAACTTTGACACCGAAAGAACACATAAAAGAGTCCTTCCGGAACACTCCAGAATCAGAAAATAAGGAGGTACGTGATGCGGTAAGTAAACGGACTCCGTAAAATCCACAAAAATATTTTTTATCAATTTTGGAATATTTAAACATTTAGGAAATAAAGAAACTTCCAGGAAGCGTACCCTGGTGGGAACAAGACACTTGGGCACACCAGGCTTGCTTGGCGCGCCCAGGTGGGTTGTGCCCACCTGGGACACCTTCTGGACTCTGTTTTTCTACAGCTTACTTGTCCCCCAAGATAAAAAATCTATATATACTTCCCGAACCTGTTGATCACCGTATCATGGAGAAATCCTCCGTTATCTTTTCCTTGTTGTTTTCTGTCAGATCCCATCTACCATGGCCTCTTCAAGCTCCTCCGAGGACAAGATCTTCAAGAACGACATCGACCCATAGCTGCGGGAGGTGGTGCAGCACCATCAGGTCATCCAGATGCATGAGGGGGTGCTTCACCTCCACGATGTGCCATGTCCCAAGGGAACGGGAACCATGGAGGCCAGGCTTGAAACTATGGAGTAAGACGTCTTCCGGTGCAAGGGGATGGTGGAGCGTGGACTCAATGCTAATCACCTTATGATCATGGACCTCTCCCGTGATCTCAAGGTGGATGGAAAGCCCATGGAGGACATCGTCTTCACCCTCAACGAGCAAATCAACTTCCTCCAAAGCCAGATCTATGACCTCCAAAACCAAGTCTTTGAATATGAGGCGAGGTTCAAAGGTATGAGTTTGGCTGCTAGTTGCAGGACCCGTGAGACTCACTCCTCCTCTTACGATGGTGGACCACTGCCATGGAAATCCAAGGACAAGATCTCTCCTTCATCACCATCATCTTCTTCACCACCAAAGGAGAACAAAGTATTGGGTATGGGCAATCCCCTTGTCTTCCGCCAAGCTTGGGGGAGGTGCCCCGGTATCGTATCATCGCAATATCTTTCTGCCTTTACTTATTTTAGTTCGATCTTTTTCTTTAGATGAATAAAAGTTTAGTTCGATCCTTTCTTCTTTGAGAGTTTCCTCAGTGATCTATCCTTGTAATCGTGTGCAGGCAATATAATAAAGTTTAGTTTGAGTTTTTGCTTTCTTTACTTTCATGTTGCAAATAAAAGAAAAGAAAAAGAGAAAGGAAATAAATAAAAGAAAGGAAATAAATAAAGAAAAGATCATATACTAATCTTATGGTAGGTGATGACACCACATAACGAAAAGTATAAGTAGAAAGTTTTATTAGAAATTGAAAAACATAGCATTAGTCAATGATGCAACTCTGAAAGAATTAATAAGGGAAGAGAAGATTCACATATAAATATACTATCCTAGAAATCTTTTGTGATTGTGAGCTCTCATCAAAATATTATATGCCAAAATTGTTGAGGTTGGACAAGGAACACAACTTAATGGTTTATGTTTGCTCATATTCACATAGAAGTCATATTGTCATAGATCCTTTAACATGTGGTGCTTGCATACGATCTTTGCTAGCCAAAAATTCCGCACTAAGTAGAGATACTACTTGTGCATCCAAAAACCCTTAAACCCAAATCTTATTTTCAAGTGTCCACCATACCTACCTAGGATTGAGCAAGATCCCTCAAGTAAGTTGTCATCAGTGCAAAAAGGCAATAAAAATTGCTTCTAAATGTGTGAGATCATTTAGTGTAAGAGAAAATTGAACGTTGCACAAACTTGTGATGGTGAAGAATAAAAGCAACATACGGCATAATAAAGGTCACAATCACAAAGGGCAATGCAACGTGACGTTCTTTTGCACTAAGGGGTTGAGCATACAAACAAAAGCGCATGGCAACCTCTGCTTCCCTCTGCGAAGGGCCTATCTTTTACTTTTATGTATTTACTTTTATGCAAAGAGTTGAAGTTTTTCTTCTATTCCTTTTTATTTTTCTCCTTTGGCAAGCATCATGTGGTGAGGAAAGATCTAGGCACATATGTCCAGTTGAATATAGATAGCATAAATTATTATTGTTGACATCACCCTTGAGGTGAATACGTTGGGAGGCGAAACTATAAGCCCCTATCTTTCTATGTGTTCGGTTGAAACGTTTCTCTCATGTGCACGCGGTGAGTGTTAGCAATCATAGAAGACTATATGATGGTTGAGTATGTGGACTTGCCTAAAGGCCGATACGTGACCCTTCCTGAAAAGATGATAAATTGTAGTTGCAAAGTTGACTGAGAACATAGTTTGTTGGTTTTTAATAGAGTTTTTGCTTTATACTTCAATTGTCTGATGAATTGTTACTTATTCATGAGAAGTATATGATAAAAGTCTTATGTTTAATTTTGTTGTTATAATAATCAACATGATGCTTCTATGTCCGTATTTTGTTTTTATCGGCACCTCTCTCTCTCTAAGCATGTGGACATGTTTTTCGATTTCGGTTTTCGCTTGAGGACAAGCGAGGTCTAAGCTTGGGGGAGTTGATACGTCCATTTTGCATCATGTTTTCTTACTCTTATTTATAATGTTTTTATCCATAATGATGCTTTTTTGAGTAATTCTAATGCCTTTTCTCTCATAATATGCAAGGTCTACACAAAGAGGGAGCATTCCGGCAGCTGGAAATCTGGACCTGGAAAAGCTACGCTAGGCTACCTATTCTGCATAACTCCAAACAAGTTGAAACTTCACAGAGATTTTTTATGGAATATTTGAGGAGTATTCGATCAAATAACTACCAAAGGGGGCCCACCAGGTGGGCACAACCCACCTGGGCGCGCCAGGGAGCCTAGGCGCGCCCTGGTGGGTTGTGCTCACCCAGGCCCACCTCCAGTGCCCATCTTCTGGTATATAGGTCATTTTAACCTAGAAAAAAATAAGGAGAGGACTTTCGGGATGGAGCGCCACCATCTCGAGGCGGAACTTGGGCAGGAGCACTTTTGCCTTCTGGCGGAGCGATTCCGCCGGGGGAACTTCCCTCTCAGAGGGGGAAATCATCGTCATCATCATCACCAACAACTCTCCCATCTTGGGAAGGGCAATCTCCGTCAAAATCTTCAACAGCACCATCTCATCTCAAGCCCTAGTTCATCTCTTGTGTTCAATCTTGTTACCGGAACTATAGATTGGTGCTTGTGGGTGACTAGTAGTGTTTATTACTATATGGTTTATTTGATGGAAGATTATATGTTCAGATCCAATATGCTATTTAATACCCCTCTGATCTTGAGCATGATTATTATTTGTGAGTAGTTACTTTTGTTCTTGAGGTCACGGAAAAAATCATGTTGCAAGTAATCATGTGAACTTGATATGTGTCGATATTTTGATAGTATGTATGTTGTGATTCCCTTAGTGGTGTCATGTGAACTTCATCTACATGACTGTGACGCCCCCGATTTGACCGTACACTAATCATGCACGCAAATGTGTACGACCAAGATCAGGGACTCACGGGAAGATATCACAACACAACTCTAAAACATAAATAAGTCATACAAGCATCATAATACCAGCCAGGGGCCTCGAGGGCTCGAATACAAGTGCTCGATCATAGACGAGTCAGCGGAAGCAACAATATCTGGGTACAGACATAAGTTAAACAAGTTTTGCCTTAAGAAGGCTAGCACAAAAGTAGCAACGATCGAAAAGGCAAGGCCTCCTGCCTGGGACCTCCTAACTACTCCTGGTCGTCGTCAGCGGCCTGCACGTAGTAGTAGGCACCTCCAGTGCCGTGGGAGTCGTCGTCGACGGTGGCGTCTGGCTCCTGAACTCCAACATCTGGTTGCGACAACCAGATAGAAAGGAAAGGGGGAAAAAGAGGGAGAGAAGCAACCGTGAGTACTCATCCAAAGTACTCGCAAGCAAGGAGCTACACTACATATGCATGGGTATATGAGTAAAGAGGCATATCAGTGGACTGAACTGCAGAATGCCGGAATAAGAGGGGGATAGCTAGTCCTGTCGAAGACTAAGCTTCTGGACATCTCCATCTTGCAGCATGTAGAAGAGAGTAGATTGAAGTCCTCCAAGTAGCATCGCATAGCATAATCCTACCCGGCGGTCCCCTCCTCGTCACCCTGTTAGAGAGC
>NC_057814.1:443112200-443112504 GCF_018294505.1 Triticum aestivum | reverse complement strand
ACACGGCGAGGAGGCGAGTGGGGCACGGTGGCCACGTGAACAAGGTGAACGGCGGCGAGCGCGTCGGGCGTGGGGAAGAGGGGAGCGGCGCGGACCCGGGGGAGAGGCGCAGAGGCCGAGGGAGCGAGCGGGGTGAGTGGGAGAGAGGCCCGAGGGAGCGGGGCCGCTGGCGCCCTTATCCTCTCGCGGGGTTCACCGCCGGCGAGGGGGTTCGGCGGCGACGCTCCCCTGTTCCGACCCGGTCGGGGGAACAGGAAGGGGACGCGGGGCGGGGAGGTGGGCTGGGCCGGGGCGCGGCTGCGGG
>NC_057814.1:443111445-443112173 GCF_018294505.1 Triticum aestivum | reverse complement strand
GGGCCGCTGGCGCCCTTATCCTCTCGCGGGGTTCACCGCCGGCGAGGGGGTTCGGCGGCGACGCTCCCCTGTTCCGACCCGGTCGGGGGAACAGGAAGGGGACGCGGGGCGGGGGGGTGGGCTGGGCCGGGGCGCGGCTGCGGGTGGCGGCCCAGCTTGGGCCGGGGGGGGGTTTGGGCCGCGGTTCCAGTGGGGGGGGAGCGAGCCTTTTTCCTTTTGCTTTCTTTTTCTGTTTTGTTTTCTGTTTTCTCTTTTTTGTTTATTTCCGTTTCTGTTTTATTTCATTTAAAAGTATTTAGACATTTTATAAAAATGTGTTTTCTCCACCATAATTACCAGTGTATTATTTAGAACCCACTGAACATTTCTGTTTGAATTTTTGAAAACTTTTATTTTCCACTTTAATTATATTTGAAGTTTGAACTAGGAGTTTGACAAGGGTGTGGTTCAAATGTGATCAAGCCCTGTTTAGCAACATGATTAGCTTAATCACAGGGGGTTACTGTAGCATGATTCCCAGGGTGTTACAAATCTCCTCCACTACAAGAAATCTCGTCCCGAGATTTAGGAGGTAGAAGGAAACAGCGCGGGGTATTCTTCGCGCAGACGATCCTCTCGTTCCCAAGTGGCCTCATCTTCAGAATGGTGCGACCACTGGACTTTGAGAAACTTGATCGCCTTCTGACGTGTGCGGCGTTCAGCTTGGTCGAGAATGCGGACCGGATGCT
>NC_057814.1:443082178-443094684 GCF_018294505.1 Triticum aestivum | reverse complement strand
AAGAGGCATATCAGTGGACTGAACTGCAGAATGCCGGAATAAGAGGGGGATAGCTAGTCCTGTCGAAGACTAAGCTTCTGGACATCTCCATCTTGCAGCATGTAGAAGAGAGTAGATTGAAGTCCTCCAAGTAGCATCGCATAGCATAATCCTACCCGGCGGTCCCCTCCTCGTCACCCTGTTAGAGAGCGATCACCGGGTTGTATCTGGCACTTGGAAGGGTGTATTTTATTCAGTATCCAGTTCTAGTTGTCATAAGGTCAAGGCACAACTCCGGGTCGTCCTTTTACCGAGGGACACGGCTATTCGAATAGATAAACTTCCCTGCAGGGGTGCACCACATAACCCAACACGCTCGATCCCAATTGGCCGGACACACTTTTCTGGGTCATGCCCGGCCTCGTAAGATCAACACGTCGCAGCCCCACCTAGGCTCAACAGAGAGGTCAACACGCCGGTCTAAACCTATGCGCGCAGGGGTCTAGGCCCATCGCCCTATGCACACCTGCACGTTGCGAACGCGGCCGCGAGCAGACCTAGCAACCCACACGATCACGGCGGTTACGTCAAAGCGGTCCAACACGGCGCGCGCCACTCAGTCGCTGACGTCAAAAGAGCTTCGGCTGATACCACGACGTCGGGATACCCATAACTACTCCCACGTAGATGGTTAGTGCGTATAGACCAAATGGCCAGACTCAGATCAAATACCAAGATCTCGTTAAGCGTGTTAAGTATCCGCGAACGCCGATCAGGGCCAGGCCCACCTCTTACCTAGGCGGTCTCAACCTGCCCTGTCGCTCCGCCACAAAGATCCACTTGCGGGTACTCCTACGAGCCGACCCGACTTTAGTCATCACATGTGTCATGTATATAGTATATAAGTATATGCCCGTGATCACCGCCCAGGTGATCACGGCCCGATAGTATAACACAGCAGACGGACAAGAATGTTGGGCCACTGATGGAAAACTAGCATCCTATACTAAGCATGTAGGATTGCAGGTAAAGGTATCAACAGTAGTAGCAAGGATAGGCTATGCATCAGAATAGGATATCGAAAGGCTGTAACATGCTACACTACTCTAATGCAAGTAGTAGAGAGTAGAGTAGGCGATATCTGGTGATCAAGGGGGGGCTTGCCTGATTGCTCTGGCAAGTAGGAGGGGTCGTCGACTCCGTAGTCGAACTGGGCAGCAGCAGTGTCGGTCTCGTAGTCTACCGGAGAGAAGAGGGGGAAGAAACAGTAAATACAATGCAAACATAAGCATGACGATGCGTGACATGACAGTGAGCGGTGCTAGGGGTGTCCTAACGCGACAGTAGGTGGTACCGGTGAAGGGGGTGAACACCCGGGAGGTATTCCCGATGTTTCACGTTTTCGGACAGACGGACCGAAGGGGGAAAGTTGCTAGTTCGATAGGTTAGGGAGGTGTGGTGGACGAACGGACTGCGTATTCGGATTCGTCTCGTCGTTCTGAGCAACTTTCATATAGAAAACATTTTCATCCGAGTTACGGTTTAAAAGATATGAATTTTCAAAGTTTATTTGAATTTCTGGAATTATTTATATTCAGAAAAATGAATTATGACGTCAGCATGAGGTAATGCTGACGTCAGCAGGTCAACTCGTCGGCTGACCAGTCAAACCAGACAGGTGGGTCCAGTGGGACCCACATGTCAGCCTCTGTTAGTCTAACATTTAGTTAAACTAAACTAACAGTATAATTAGAGGGATGGGCCCCACATGTCAGTGACTAATTAGTTAAACTAATTACTTTTAATTATAAAATCATTTTAATTATTTATTTTAAGGGGCGGGGCCCGCACGTCAGTGGCTGGGGCCGCCCAGTCAGCCCAGTTGACCAGGTCAACTGGTCAACAGGTGACCAGGGGGCCCACTGGCAGTGACCCAGGGGGTGGCCCCCAGGTGTGCCACGTCGGTGGCCGGCGCCGGAGCAACGCCGGCGACCGAAAACACGGCGGAGGCGCTCGGGACCTCGCCGGAATCCACGTACAGGGCACCGTTCAGGGAGTTTTCGGTCGCGTTCGAAAGCTACGGCTGCGCTGCGTCCAACGGTGGTGGTTGTGGCGGCAGGGGTGACCGGAATCGAGCGCGGCGAGCTCGTCGGCGGACGACCGGAGTCGGACGCCAGAGGAAAGGGCGACGCAGCATGCTAGCGAGCGAACGGAGAGGCTAGGTGGGTCGTGCGTTAGGAGGCGAAGGCAACGGGCGCTGGCCCGTGGCCATTTGGTCACCGGAGGCACGCCGGCGACGAGCGCAGGCGGCAGCGCGTTCGGGCGCTCGTGGGGGAGCCGCTACGGAGCGCGAGCGAGCTAGCGGAGAGGGGGAGGAGGTAGAGGAGCTCACCGCGCGGCGCAAGAAAGGCCCGTGGGTGGCTTAGTAGCAGCAGGTCGTCGCCGGGGAAGAAGGGGGTCGCCGGCGTCCGAGGTTGAAGGCGAGCTCGGGGAGGCGGTTGCAGTGGCTCTGAGCTTCGACGGAGAGGCGGAGGGGGTGTAGTCGAGGGCGGCGACGTCGTACGACACGGCGAGGAGGCGAGTGGGGCACGGTGGCCACGTGAACAAGGTGAACGGCGGCGAGCGCGTCGGGCGTGGGGAAAAGGGGAGCGGCGCGGACCCGGGGGAGAGGCGCAGAGGCCGAGGGAGCGAGCGGGGTGAGTGGGAGAGAGGCCCGAGGGAGCGGGGCCGCTGGCGCCCTTATCCTCTCGCGGGGTTCACCGCCGGCGAGGGGGTTCGGCGGCGACGCTCCCCTGTTCCGACCCGGTCGGGGGAACAGGAAGGGGACGCGGGGCGGGGAGGTGGGCTGGGCCGGGGCGCGGCTGCGGGTGGCCGCCCAGCTTGGGCCGCGGTTCGAGTGGGGGGGAGCGGGCCTTTTTCCTTTTGCTTTCTTTTTCTGTTTTGTTTTCTGTTTTCTCTTTTTTGTTTATTTCCTTTTCTGTTTTATTTCATTTAAAAGTATTTAGACATTTTATAAAAATGTGTTTTCTCCACCATAATTACCAGTGTATTATTTAGAACCCACTGAACATTTCTGTTTGAATTTTTGAAAACTTTTATTTTCCACTTTAATTATATTTGAAGTTTGAACTAGGAGTTTGACAAGGGTGTGGTTCAAATGTGATCAAGCCCTGTTTAGCACATGATTAGCTTAATCACAGGGGGTTACTGTAGCATGATTCCCAGGGTGTTACAAATCTCCTCCACTACAAGAAATCTCGTCCCGAGATTTAGGAGGTAGAAGGAAACAGCGCGGGGTATTCTTCGCGCAGACGATCCTCTCGTTCCCAAGTGGCCTCATCTTCAGAATGGTGCGACCACTGGACTTTGAGAAACTTGATCGCCTTCTGACGTGTGCGGCGTTCAGCTTGGTCGAGAATGCGGACCGGATGCTCTTTATAGGAGAGGTCTTGCTGCAATTCGAGCACTTCGTGATCCACCGCTCGGATTGGATCCTTGAAGCAACGGCGGAGCTGTGACACATGGAACACATCGTGAACCTGAGAAAGGTTCGGCGGTAGTTCCAGTTGGTATGCCACTTTTCCACGCCTTTCGAGAATAGTGAATGGGCCAATATAGCGAGGAGCTAGTTTGCCCTTGATCCCGAATCGGTGAGCACCCTTCATAGGTGTGACTCGAAGATAAGCCTTTTCGCCAGGTTGATAGACCACGTCTTTATGATGACGGTCATACTGACTCTTCTGACGTGACTGAGCAGTCTTGAGATTCTCGCGAATAATGCGGACTTGTTCTTCGGCATCTTGGATAATATCCGGACCGAAGAGTGGACGTTCCCCAGTTTCTGACCAGTTCAGAGGGGTTCGGCACTTTCGTCCATATAACACTTCGAAGGGGGCCATCTTCAGACTAGCTTGATAGCTATTATTATAGGAGAACTCAGCATACGGGAGAGATTCCTCCCATTTCTTGCCGAAGGAAATAACGCAAGCTCTAAGCATGTCTTCGAGAACTTGATTGACGCGTTCAACTTGTCCTTGCGATTGAGGATGAAACGCAGTACTGAATGACAGATGAGTTCCCATTGCTTCTTGGAAACTTGCCCAGAATCTTGAAGTGAATAAGCTACCACGGTCTGAGCTGATAACCAATGGAATACCGTGGAGTGAAACAATCCTGGACATATAGAGCGTTGCCAACTGGCTAGCAGTGATCGTTTCTTTGACTGCCAGGAAATGTGCAACTTTGGAAAGCCGGTCAATGACGACAAGAATAGCATCATTACCTTTCTGCGATTTGGGAAATCCAGTGACGAAGTCCATCTCAACATGGTCCCATTTCCATTCAGGAATAGAGATAGGTTGCAGAGTTCCAGCAGGCCTTTGATGTTCTGCTTTGATACGACGGCAAACGTCACACTCAGCAACATAACGAGCAATGTCTTGCTTCATATTAGTCCACCAGAATCTCTGACGGATATCTTGGTACATCTTTGTACTACCCGGATGGATACACAGAGGCGTATCATGAGCTTCTTTCATAACTTCCTGTGTCATATCCAGGTTTTTCTCTGCACATGGCACCACTAGGCGGCCCTTGAAGTATAGGGCGCCATCTTCAGAAATGGTGAAGAATGAGGGCTTTCCTTCTGCGAGGTAGCGCTTAATCTTGTGGGCTTCAGAGTCATACTTCTGTAGCCTTTTGATGCTGTCCTCGAGATCTGGTTTAGCAACTAGGGTATTGAGGGAACCCTGGGTAACAACGTGGAGGTTCACCTTGCCAAATTGTTTAGGAGGGGGAGCGAGTGCACCCGGAGGAACAATATGGAGGTTCAGCTTCCTGAATTCCTCAACAAGCGAGGGCTGAACTTTGTGAACCTGAAGGTGGTTGCAGTAAGACTTGCGGCTCAAGGCATCAGCCATTACATTAGCCTTGCCTGGCGTATAGGAGATACCCAAGTCAAAGTCTGCAACAAGCTCCATCCATCTCTGTTGACGGAGGTTCAGATCTGGCTGAGTAAACAGATACTTCAGACTTTGGTGGTCAGTGAAGATCTCGCAACGATTACCGAGAAGGTAATGTCGCCACTGCTTCAGCGCATGAATGACGGCAGCAAGTTCGAGGTCGTGAACTGGGTAGTTCTCTTCGTGAGGGCGCAATTGTCGAGAGGCATAAGCAATCACTCTGCGGTCTTGCATTAGGACACAGCCTAATCCTTGACGGGAAGCGTCGCAGTAAATGATGAAGTCCTTCTTAGTATCAGGTGGAGCTAGAACTGGAGCAGAAGTCAACTTGTCTTTGAGTGCTTGGAAACTTTCCTGACATTTGTCTGTCCATTGGAACTTGACGCCCTTATGCAACAGGTTAGTCAGAGGCCTGGCGATCTTAGAGAAGTTCTCGACAAATCGACGGCAATAGCTGGCGAGACCGAGAAAACTTCTGACTTGCTTAATGTTCTTGGGAGGAGTCCAATCAAGAATAGCCTGAACTCGTTCAGGGTTGACGGCAATACCATCCTTAGAGATGACATGCCCAAGATAGGTTACTTCGGGTAGCCAGAATTCACATTTGGAGAACTTGGCATATAGTTGATGTTCTCGTAGCTTTTCCAGCACAAGTCGAAGATGTTCAGCATGTTCTTCTTCGTTCTTGGAGAATATCAGGATATCATCCAGATAAACCACGACGAACTTGTCGAGGTAATCCATGAATATGTAGTTCATCAGACGAGAGAAGGTGGCTGGAGCATTGGTTAAACCGAAAGACATGACGGTGTACTCGTATGAACCATAGCGAGTCACGAAGGCGGTCTTTGGGATATCCTCTTCGCGAACACGGATCTGGTGGTAGCCCAACCTCAAGTCGAGCTTAGAGAACACTGACGAACCCGCCAGTTGATCATACAGATCATTGATCCGAGGAAGAGGGTATTTATTCTGAATGGTAGCTTGGTTTATAGGACGGTAGTCTTGAACTAACCGGTTTGTCCCATCCTTCTTCTTGACAAAGAGAGAAGGTGCTCCCCAAGGAGAGCAACTTGGGCGAATGAATCCTTTGCGAAGAGACTTGTCGATTTCCTCCTTAAGCTCAAGGAGTTCATGCGGCGGCATTTTGTAGGGTCGCTTGGCTATAGGAGTGGTGCCTGGTTTCAAGTTGATGATGAATTCGACAGCTCTAGCAGGGGGAATCCCTGGAAGTTCTTCAGGGAAGACGTCGAGGAATTCACGCACGACGGGAATATTTTCAATGCCCTCGAGTGGTGCAGCGTTCAATGCATTCAATGCATAGAGCCTTGCCTCAGCATTTTGCACCAGATTAGCTTGGTAAGCAACTATTTCATCTGAAGGGTGTAGCAGATGGACGGTTTTAGTGGCGCAAACTATAGAAGCAGTATGCGCTTTCAACCAATCCATACCCAAGATGAGGTCGATGTTAGACGTCTTTAGGATAATGGGAGAGGCATAGAATTCCAGCCCTTCGATTTCCACGGGGACATCGATGCCAACCAAGGAGGTTTGACACTGTCCCACGGGGGTTTTGACCAATACAGAGGTGTTCATCTCCTCGCATTTAACGTCGTGCTTGTATGCAAAATCTTCTGACATGAATGAATGCGATGCACCTGTATCAAATAAAACGGATGCTGGTACTGAATTTACGAGGAGTGTACCCATCACAGTAGCAGGCTGGTCTTGAGCTTCGTTGAGATCAACGTGGTTGGCATGAGCACGACCATAAGACTTAGCATTGTTGTTGCGGGGCTGATTGTTACCACGGCCAGTTGCTGGAAGGGCCAGTTGATTCTGGTTCTGGTTGCATTCTTTAGCACGGTGCCCTGGTTGACCACACCTGAAGCACAAGCCATTATTCGGAGTGGGAACAGGAGCTTGGGATGGTGGAGCTGGAAGTCTTGACTGCCTGGACGGTGGTGTAGGCAGACGAGGGGCAGCATAGGTCTGCTTTGGGGCAGAAGCATTTGGACGATACATGCTGTTCGGGATCCATATCTTACGCTTCTGTGAGGGCGGGCCCGAAGATGAGCCCGTGTCACGGTTGCGCTTGTGTGAGCTCTGGTATTCCTGCAGACCAGTTTCAACATTGATGGCCTTGTTCACCAAGGTGGCGAAATCAGCAAAGTCATGCACTAGAAGTGCGAGCTTGATGTCAGCTTGAAGGCCATCACGGAACTTCTCCTGTCTGCGTGCATCAGTTGCAATGTCTTCTTCAGCATAGCGGGACAAGTCCAGAAACTCCCGCTGATAAGCTTCGACAGTTTTGTTGCCTTGGGTGAGGTTGCGGAACTCACGCTTCTTCCGGTCCATGACTCCCTGAGGAATGAAGCGGGCACGGAAAGCAGCTTGGAAGTCTGGCCAGGTGATGATTGTTCCAGCTGGCAGAGTACGCCTGTGGCTGTCCCACCATTGAGCTGCGGGTCCCTTCAAGAAGAAGGAAGCAAAATTGACATAGCTGGCAGGGGCTACATCAGCAGACTCCATCTCATAGGTGATGTCACGGAGCCAGTCATCAGCATCCAAAGGCTGAGTTGAGCTGCGGTAGATGGTTGGGTTGAGGCGTATGAAATCTTGAAGAGTCACTTGGGCTGGCTGCTGGTCCTCGAGATCTGGTTTAGCAACTAGGGTATTGAGGGAACCCTGGGTAACAACGTGGAGGTTCACCTTGCCAAATTGTTTAGGAGGGGGAGCGAGTGCACCCGGAGGAACAATATGGAGGTTCAGCTTCCTGAATTCCTCAACAAGCGAGGGCTGAACTTTGTGAACCTGAAGGTGGTTGCAGTAAGACTTGCGGCTCAAGGCGCGCCCTGGTGGGTTGTGCTCACCCAGGCCCACCTCCAGTGCCCATCTTCTGGTATATAGGTCATTTTAACCTAGAAAAAAATAAGGAGAGGACTTTCGGGATGGAGCGCCACCATCTCGAGGCGGAAGTTGGGCAGGAGCACTTTTGCCTTCTGGCGGAGCGATTCCGCCGGGGGAACTTCCCTCTCAGAGGGGGAAATCATCGTCATCATCATCACCAACAACTCTCCCATCTTGGGAAGGGCAATCTCCGTCAAAATCTTCAACAGCACCATCTCATCTCAAGCCCTAGTTCATCTCTTGTGTTCAATCTTGTTACCGGAACTATAGATTGGTGCTTGTGGGTGACTAGTAGTGTTTATTACTATATGGTTTATTTGATGGAAGATTATATGTTCAGATCCAATATGCTATTTAATACCCCTCTGATCTTGAGCGTGATTATTATTTGTGAGTAGTTACTTTTGTTCTTGAGGTCACGGAAAAAATCATGTTGCAAGTAATCATGTGAACTTGATATGTGTCGATATTTTGATAGTATGTATGTTGTGATTCCCTTAGTGGTGTCATGTGAACTTCATCTACATGACACTTCACCATATTTGGGCCTAAGGGAATGCATTGTGGAGTAGCAATTAGATGATGGGTTGCGAGAGTGACAGAAGCTTAAACCCCAGTTTATGCGCTATTCCGTAAGGGACCGATTGGATCCAAAAGTTTAATGCTATGTTTAGAATTTATTCTTAGTACTTTTCTCATAGTTGCAGACGCTTGAGGGAGGGTTAATCATAAGTAGGAGGTTTGTTCAAGTAAGAACAGAACCTATGCACCGGTCCATCCACATATCAAATTATCAAAGTACCGAACACGAATTAAACCAACATGATGAAAGTGACTAGATGAAATTCCCTTGTACCCTCAAGAATGCTTTGCTTATCATAAGAGATCCTTTTTGGCCTGTCCTTTACCTCAAAAGGATTGGGCTACCTTGCTGCATTTTTGCTACTACTATCGTTACTTGCTCGTTACAAATTACCTTGCTATCAAACTACTCTGCTACTTACAATTTCAGCACTTGCAGACATTACCTTACTGAAAACCACTTGCCATTTCCTTCTGCTCCTCGTTGGTTTCGACACTCTTACTTATCGAAAAGAGCTACAATTGATCCCCTATACTTGTGGCTCATCAGTGCTTCGGAAGCAGCGAATGAAGGAGTATGAATGAAGGAGTTCATACCCGATCTAGGTGTATACTTAGTGCATCGGGTCTAATGAAAATCTTTTGTGACAATACTGGAGCAATTGCCTTGGCGAAGGAATCCAGATTTCACAAGAGAACCAAACACATCAGGAGACACTTCAACTCCATCCGTGATCAAGTCAAGGAGGGAGACATAGAGATTTGCAAAATACATACTGATCTGAATGTGGCAGACCCATTGACTAAGCCTCTTCCACAAGCAAAACATGATCAGCACCCAGACTGCATGGTTGATAGAATCATTACAATGTAATCTAGATTATTGACTCTAGTGCAAGTGGGAGACTGAAGGAAATATGTCCTACATGCAATAATAAAGTTGGTATTTATATTTCCTTATATCATGATAAATGTTTATTATTCATGCTAGAATTGTATTAACCGGAAACTTGATACATGTGTGGATACATAGACAAAACATAGAGTCCCTAGTAAGCCTCTACTAGACTAGCTCATTAATCAAAGATGGTTAAGTTTCCAAACCATAGACATGATTTGTAATTTGCTGAACGGGATCACATCATTAGGAGAATGATGTGATGGACAAGACCCATCCGTTAGCTTAGCATAATGATCATTAAGTTTTGTTGCAATTGCTTTATTCATGACTTATACATATCCCTTTGACTATGAGATTATGCAACTCCCGGATACCAGAGGAATACCTTGTGTGCTATCAAACATCACAACGTAATTGGGTGATTATAAAGATGCTCTACAGGTATCTCCGAAGGTGTTTGTTGGGTTGGCATAGATCGAGATTAGGATTTGTCACTCCAAGTGTCGGAGAGGTATCTCTGGGGCCTCTCAGTAATGCATATCATGATAAGCCTTGCAGGCAATGTGACTAATGAGTTAGTCGCGGGATGATGCATTACGGAATGAGTAAAGAGACTTGCCGGTAACAAGATTGAACTAGGTATGAAGATACCGACGATCGAATCTCGGGCAAGTAACATACCGATGACAAAGTGAATGGCGTAACTTTTCATTACGGTTTGACCGATAAAGATCTTCGTAGAATATGTAGGAATCAATATGGGCATCTAGGTTCCACTATTAGTTATTGACCGGAGAGGTGTCTCAGTAATGTCTACATAGTTCTCGAACCCGTAGGGTCCGTACGCTTAACATTCGATGACGATTTTTTTATATGAGTTATGTGATTTGGTGACCGATGATACGTCTCCAATGTATCTATAATTTTTTATTGTTCCATGCTGTTATATTATCAATCTTGGATGTTTTATAATCATTTTATATTATTTTTTGGTACTAACCTATTGATATAGTGCCAAGTGCTAGTTGCTGTTTTCTGCATGTTTTTTACATCGCAGGAAATCAATACCAAACGGACTCCAAACTCATTGAAACTTTACGGAGATTATTTTGGACCAGAAGACACATAATGGGCCTTGGCTGCGCCTGGGGGTGCTCCGAGTAGAACACAACCCACCAGGGCTGTAACGACCAGACCTCAAATAGTCTGTGCTGCTGTGCACCAGTGTCATCCCTGGATCAGTAATGCTGGCACGCACAGTACAAATGGAGGATTTATAACAGAGTAGCAATCACACACTTATTACATCGAATATCTCAAAAGAGAATAAGTATGATAAATATGGCTTAAGGCCATCTAAATACGATAACAGCGGAAGACTTGGAAGATAAGTGAGTCCATCAACTCCAACGGCATCACTGAGTATAAGACCGCGACCTAAGGCACCTTACTTGTCCTCTGAAAAGTCTGCAACATGAGACGTTGCAGCCCGAAAACGGGTCAGCACATGGAATATGCTGGCAATATAACACATAGAGAATAATGAACATAATAATGCTATACTACATGCATATATGGCTGGTGGAAAGCTCTATGGTACAGTTTTGCGAAAAGCCAATTTTTCCCTACTGCAAAGGAATAAGTTATGTTTAACTATCATGGTGGTTGTTAAACATTGAGAATGGTTGTCAGCATTCTCAATCCCAATTAAGTATCATCATTAACCCAACAAAATTAATTAAAGTAACATGGTGATGAGATTCACATGATAATCCAGGTACTAGATACTCAAGTTGTCCATAACCGGGGACACGGCTAACCATGATTAGTTTGTACACTCTGCAGAGGTTTGTGCACTTTTCCCCACATGACTCGATCGCCTCCGCTTGATTCTCGCACTACATGATGTTTGAGAAACGGATGACCGAGTAACAGTCTTTCATAAACAATCACCCTTTACTCCGGATGGACAGTTACACCTACTTTCCCCTACATCTGCTAGCCCACCTCTTCAAGAGATCATGTAACCTACTCAACTATGCTAGAGCCCATAATAGCTTGTGGCTGCACACGGAAGTTTCTAGAATGAATAATCTTATGATCCCTTTGAGCCTGGGTGGCGGTCCATAGGATGATCACACGGGTACCCCGGGATATCCAAAAATACAGGCAACACTGGGTTCCCCAGGTGCCTCAATCCACCCAGATGTGAGTTTTAGTTGCCACCTTAAGTAAACCATTAATTAACAATCTCACATCTATCATGAACATCTCTCAAACCCAATCCACGTCTACGAGCATAGCATGGCAATATAATAGCAAACGTAGAAGTAACTCCCAAGGGTTTGATAAGTAACACAGGTAATAGGTACTACCTCAACTACATCCCAATACCCACAGTTTAATTAGATCCTAAACATGCAATGTTTCAGGATTGATCTAATGCAATAAAAACTGGGTATGGAAAAAGTATGATCAAAGTGTTACTTGCCTTGCTGATGATCCGCGAAACCTAGAGATTTGAAATAACAAGCGGCGCACTCCGGGTACTCTATCATAAACAAACAAGCAAACAATAAGTACTCATCTAATGCACAGGTAAAACTCGAATGAAAGATTCAACCAGAAAGTTCAACTTAAGAACTCCGGTTTGCAAAAAGAATCAACTCGAACGAAGCAACGAAAGTCAAACGGCGAAAGAAACAAGCTTCGTTTACTAATCTGGATCTAGGTCAAATTTTACAGTAGCAAAAACATGTTTGAGTAGGTTAAACGGAAAGAGAATTTCGAGACGAAACTCTAGGCGCTTGAATCGCCTGATTCCGATAAACGAGCAAAAAGTTAAACAAAAACGAAGATCTGATCAGAAATCGAGATCTGGAATAATCGCGGAAAAATCCGATGAAAAGGAAAACTGACGAACGGTTAAAGAACGGACATTCGTTAACAGCGAAAATCTGACGAACACGTTCATTAAAACGAACAGATCAGTGAACGTTCACTAAATAATAAAACCAAAAAAAAATAAACCGTTCTAGGGTTTAGAAAAAAACGAACGGTAGTTTTTAGAAAAACCGGCAAGCGGCGGCGGCGGCTCGGTACCTCGTCGGGACGGGCTCCGGCGGGGCGGCTTGGGGCTCCGGCGGGGGTCGGCGAGGGCGGCGGGGTGCGGT
>NC_057814.1:443063681-443081766 GCF_018294505.1 Triticum aestivum | reverse complement strand
GGGGTGGAGAGAGGCGGCGGGGTGGGGGGTATTTAAGGAGGGGGCTTCGCCGGCTTGGGGAAGGGGGCACCGGGGAGGCGTAGGCGAGCGGGACTCGGCGGCGGCGGCCGTGCTCGCCTCGGTCTCCAGGAGGGAGATGGGGCGCGGGGTGGGCCGGCCGGCTCGGCCTCGGTCCGGTCGGGCGCGGTGTTTTTTTACTTAAATATTCCGCCGAATATTAAAAAAATCCCAGAAAAATAAATAAAAATCTAAAAATGATAAAACAAAATTTCCCCGTCTAGTTAAAATAATTAGAACAAGGTGAACATTTTTTTGACACAAAAATGCATTTTTGAAAACGTGCAATTTTTTTAATGCAATTAAAATTGCAAATAAAATCCGAATAAAATCCAATATATGATTTTAATATTTTTCCTCCAATATTTCAATTGTTTTGGAGAAGTCATATTTTCTCCTCTCATTTATTTTAAATGTGAAATATTTTTCCGGAGAGAAAATAATTAAAACCAAAATCCTCGTTTTATTATTTGATGAAAATCAAATATGATAAATCGGGAAAATCCCCAACTCTCTCCGAGGGTCCTTGAGTTGCTAAGGATTTATCGAGGATTTGCCAAAATGCAATAAAATATGCTATGCAATGATGATCTATGTATAACATTCCAAATTGAAAATTTGGGATGTTACAAACCTACCCCCTTAAGATGAATCTCGCCCTCGAGATTCGGGTTGGCTAGAAAGTAGGTGAGAGTGGTCCTTCCGTAGATCTTCCTCTCGCTCCCAGGTGGCTTCATCTTCCGTGTGGTGACTCCACTGGACTTTGCAAAACTTGATAACCTTACTGCGGGTGACTCGGCTGGCATTCTCAAGAATCTTAACTGGTTTCTCCTCATAGGTCAAATCACTTTCCAGCTGAATCGCTTCCAGCGGCACTGTATCTCTCAGTGGTATCTCAGCCATCTCTGCGTGGCACTTCTTCAACTGTGAAACGTGAAATACGTCGTGAACTCCTGACAATCCTTCGGGTAATTCCAGTTTGTAGGAAACTTCTCCCATACGTTCCAAAACTCTTTATGGTCCGATAAAACGGGGCGCTAGATTTCCCTTAACTCCAAAGCGCTTCACTCCTCGAAGTGGTGATACTCGAAGATAAACTCTGTCTCCGACTTCGTGAACTGTCTCTTTCGTTTAGAATCAGCATAACTCTTCTGCCTGGACTGGGCTACCTTGAGGCTATCGCGAATCAACCTCACTTTCTATTCAGACTCCTTAATCAAATCTGGTCCAAACAACTGACGGTCTCCTACTTCGTCCCATAACAACGGTGTTCTACACCTCCTTCCGTACAAAGCTTCGAAAGGGGCCATCTCCAAACTGGTTTGATAACTGTTGTTGTAAGAAAACTCTGCATATGGCAAATTGTCGTCCCAACTAGATCCATAATCTAGTGCACAAGCTCTCAGCATGTCTTCCAAAATCTGATTGACTCTTTCGGTCTGTCCATCTGTCTGGGGTGAAAGGCTGTACTGAATTCTAGCCTGGTTCCCAATGTTTCATGTAACTGCTTCCAAAACTTCGAGGAAAACTGGGTTCCTCTGTCTGATACAATGGTCCTCGGAACTCCATGCAAACATACGATCCTGGTCATGTATATCTTTGCCAACTTAGCACTGGTGTAAGTGGTCTTCACTGGAATGAAATGAGCTACCTTCGTCAAACGGTCGACTACAACCCATATTGAGTCATAGCCTGAACGAGTCCTGGGAAATCTCGTGATAAAATCCATGCCTATTTTATCCCACTTCCATTCGGGTATTGGCAATGGTTGTAGTAATCCTGCTGGCTTCTGATGTTCTGCCTTCAGTCTCTGACATACATCACAAACTGCTACATACTCCGCAATTTCCTTCTTCATTCCGGTCCACCAGAAAGTGTCCTTCAAATCCAAATACATCTTGGTATTTCCTGGGTGAATCGAATACGGTGAATCATGGGCCTCTTGCAAAATCAACTTCCTGATCTCCGGATCATTTGGCACGTAAACGCGGTCTTCAAACCATAAGGTATCGTGCTCATCCTCACGAAATCCCTTGGCTTTTCCTTTGCTCATCTTTTCCTTTATCTCGTCAATCTCCTTGTCTGTCTTCTGAGCTTCTCTGATCTTTTCCATCAAGGTAGACTGAATCTCCAATGTCGCTAAATAGCCTCTTGGGACTATCTCCAAACATAGCTCGCGAAGGTCCTCGGCTAACTCCTGAGGTAACTCTCCTGTCATGAGGGTGTTGACATGGCTCTTGCGGCTCAACGCATCTGCTACTACGTTAGCCTTCCCTGGGTGATAATGCAATCTCATATCATAATCCTTAATGAGCTCCAACCATCTCCTCTGTCTGAGATTTAACTCCTTCTGCGTGAAAATATACTTCAAACTCTTGTGATCTGTGTACACCTCACAATGGTTTCCGATGAGAAAATGTCTCCATGTCTTCAACGCATGCACCACGGCTGCTAACTCCAAATCATGCGTAGCATAACTCTTCTCATGGGGTTTAAGTTGTCGTGAAGCATATGACACAACTCTTCCTTCCTACATAAGCACTGCTCCAAGTCCTCGACGGGCAGCTTCGCAATAAACTTCGTAATCCTTGCGTTGATCTGGCAGAATCAACACTGGTGATGTAACCAAACGTTTCTTCAATTCTTGGAAACTAGCTTCACATTCCTCGGTCCAATTGAATTTGGTGTCCTTCTTTAATAGCTCAGTCATGGGTTTTGCAATCTTTGAGAAATTCTCAATAAACCTCCGGTAGTATCCTGCAAGCCCAAGAAAACTCCGGATCTTTCCAACTGACGTGGGTGATTCCCAACTTGTTACCGTGTCAACTTTGGCAGGGTCAACTGCTATTCCTTCTCCAGAAATAACATGTCCGAGGAATCCAACTTCCTTCAGCCAAAATTCACATTTGCTGAACTTGGCGTATAACTGATGTTCTCTGAGCTTCTCAAGTACCAAACGCAAATGTTCCTTATGCTCTTCCTCATTCTTGGAAAAGAGTAAAATATCGTCTATGAACACCACGACGAACTTATCCAAAAACTCCATAAACACTTTGTTCATCAGATTCATGAAATAGGCAGGTGCGTTAGTCAGACCAAATGACATAACGGTATACTCATACAGCCCATATCTGGTGGTAAAAGCCATCTTAGGTATATCCTGCTCTCGAATCTTTAACTGATGGTATCCTGATCGTAGATCGATCTTGGAAAATACTTTAGCTCCTTGTAAGCGGTCAAACAAATCATTGATCATCGGCAGTGGGTACTTGTTTTTGATGGTCACTTCATTCAATCCACGGTAATCAACAACCATCCTCAACGATCCATCTTTCTTCTCCACTAGAAGTACTGGTGATCCCCAAGGTGACGAACTTGGGCGAATATAGCCTTTATCCAATAACTCCTTAATCTGCTTCTTAATTTCCTCCAAATCTTTCGCGGGCATCCTGTACGGTCTCTTAGATATTGGCCCTGTGCCTGGCAAAAGTTCAATCAAGAACTCAATGTCTCTATCTGGTGGCATGCCTGGCAACTCTTCTGGAAATACATCCGGGTAATCCTTCACCACTGGTACTTCCTCCTGTACAACTCCTGATAAGGAATTCACTTGAGTCCTCTTTGGCACATGCCGGGATACATACTTGATCCTTCTTCCTTCTGGGGTGGTAAGCAAAATCGACTTACTGGCGCAATCGATGTTTCCTCCATACATCGATAGCCAATCCATTCCCAAAATCACATCCAAACCTTGCGACTCCAAAATTATTAGGTCTGAGGGGAAAACATGCCTACCTATGGCCAATGGCATCTGAAAACATCCTTGGCTTGCCGTATACTCTACTCTTGGCGAGGTTACTAACATAGGTGTTCTGAGAACCTTGGTGGGCAACTTAAACTTATCCACAAATCCCCTTGATATGTATGAATGTGATGCACCAGTATCAAAAAGAACGATTGTAGTAAATGACTTAACCAAAAACTTAACTATTACTGCATCAGGCTGTGCTTCAACCTCTTCCACGCTCACGTGGTTCACATGTCCTTTATTGAAAGGGTTCGGCTTCTTCCCAGAGCTTCCATTGCCATTACCATTCTGGGCTTCAGGACAATCATTTGCATAGTGTCCAGTCTTCTGGCACTTGAAACAAGTAACGTGACTTAGATCCCTCTTGGCTGGGGTAGATGGGTTATTACGGTTCTGTCCGTTGCTTCCTCCATTCCCATTACCGTTCTTGGAGCCATTATGGTTGTGCGAACAACCTCCTCCATGGGTATGTTGAAACTGTCCTCCTGGTTTCGGGGCAAAATGTGGCTTCTGCTGAGCTCCAGAATTGTACTTCCCTTGTCCATACTTCCTCTTACGGTTTTCAATCTGCTGCTGCTTCCCTTCAATCATGAGTGCTCTATCTACCAACTCCTGGTAGTTGTTGAAGGTTGCTACCATTAGCTGCATGCTCAGTTCATCATTCAGTCCTTCCAAAAACTTCTCCTGCTTGGCTGCATCTGTAGCAACGTCATCTGGTGCATAACGTGCTAACTTACTGAAATCCTCCACATACTGGCCTATGGTGTGTCCTCCTTGGCGTAGGTTGCGAAACTCGCGCTTCTTCATAGCCATAGCTCCTGCTGAAACATGAGCTGTACGGAAAGCTTGCTGAAACTGGTCCCATGTGACAGTGTCAATAGGGTGTGTGGCTGTGTAATTCTCCCACCACGATGTTGCGGGTCCATCAAGCTGATGTGCGGCAAAACGCACTCTTTCCGCATCTATGCATCCTGCAGTGGCCAACTCCCTTCCAACTTTGCGGAGCCAATCATCTGCAACAATCGGCTCGGTGCTGTTGGAAAACACCGGCGGGTTTAGCCTCAAGAAACGGGCTAAGTGATCAACAGGTGGAGGTGGTGGGTTGTTGTTGTTGTTGTTGCCTTGGTTCTATACTAACACTTGCATCAGGGCATTCTGTTGCTGAATCAACTGAGTGATCTCTGGTGGGAAAACAAATCCGGTGTCGCGTCTCGGAGGCATCTGATGGGTTAGAAAAGATGAGAGTTAAGAATAGAATGAGGTCTAGAGGGAAAACACTACCCATATGCTCATGAGTCAAATACAATCAATATCACTCAATCAATTCAAACAAGGCATACAATCGATCTAACTAGCGTTACAAAGTGCTTGAACTATATTATTAAATGGGGGAAAACTACTACTGATATGCTGGTCTAATAGAAATTTTGATCAGTTGAAGACTCCATGATATCTGCTCCAGCTTCATCAACAAAGTCATCTTCACTGGGGTCTGAGTCTGTGTCGTCGATGATGATGTAATTATCCGGGCAAGCGCATTCATCATCTTCTGCTTTTGACACTGGATTTCCCATGAATACTCCAATCTTCTTCTCCAGGTCGTCATTCTTCCCTACAAGTGCGACGATTTCCTCCAAATAATCCTCGCGTGTAGCCTTGAGTTCTTCCTCCAGCTCCTTGATCTTCGTCAATGCCTTCTTCAGCTCTTCCTTGTCTGAGCACATCTGGTTCTCCTGGCGACGAATGTGTTGGTTTTGCTCCTGGATGAAAGCTGCAATTGATCCATCTTTCTTGGTTCTGATCATCTCCCATTGCTCGTCTCAGCGTCCACAAATCTGATAAATAGTATCCTTAAGCTCCCTATGGTAGACTTCTCCAATGCGTCCCATAGCGATGTGGGCGGCCATGCTCTTCCCTAAACTCCAGGTTGGTGCTTCAAAAACCAATTTTATAGGTTCAGTGACAGGCGCAAACGTCCTTCCTGGAACCTGAACTTGAATCTTCCAGCTCTCCTCTTCAGGTAATGTGGCGTTGTAGGTTCCGGTGATGCTCGGTATTCCTATGTTCATGTACTTAGTGACTTCCTTCAAGTGTTGTCCAAAAGGCGTGTCTTCATCTGGTTGCATGAACTTGCTCCTTGCATCCGCCATTCCTAAAAGAGTAGGAAGTGGAGAGGGGTCAGAAATGAGAAGAGAGAAGTGTTCTAGGGCTTAAGCTTAGTGGTCGTGTCCTACAGTCAGCGTGTGCTCTGATACCACCTTTGTAGCGACCACACCTCAAATAGTCTGTGCTGCTGTGCACCAGTGTCATCCCTGGATCAGTAATGCTAACACGCACAATATAAATGGAGGATTTATAACAGAGTAGCAATCACACACTTATTACATCGAATATCTCAAAAGAGAATAAGTATGATAAATATGGCATAAGGCCATCTAAATACGATAATAGCGGAAGACTTGGAAGATAAGTGAGTCCATCAACTCCAACGGCATCACTGAGTATAAGACCACGACCTAAGGCACCTTACTCGTCGTCTGAAAAGTCTGCAACATGAAACATTGCAGCCCGAAAATGGGTCAGCACATGGAATATGCTGGCAATATAACACATAGAGAATAATGAACATAATAATCCTATACTACATGCATATATGGCTGGTGGAAAGCTCTATGGTACAGTTTTGCGAAAAGCCAATTTTTCCCTACTGCAAAGGAATAAGTTATGTTTAACTATCATGGTGGTTGTTAAATATTGAGAATGGTTGACAGCATTCTCAATCCCAATTAAGTATCATCATTAACCCAACAAAATTAATTAAAGTAACATGGTGATGAGATTCACATGATAATCCAGGTACTAGATACTCAAGTTGTCCATAACCGGGGACACGGCTAACCATGATTAGTTTGTACACTCTGCAGAGGTTTGTACACTTTTCCCCACAAGACTCGATCGCCTCCGCTTGATTCTCGCACTGCATGATGTTTGAGAAACGGATGACCGAGGCACAGTCTTTCAGAAACAATCACCCTTTACTCCGGATGGACAGTTACACCTACTTTCCCCTACATCTGCTAGCCCACCTCTTCAAGAGATCATGTAACCTACTCAACTATGCTAGAGCCCATAATAGCTTGTGGCTGCACACGGAAGTTTCTAGCATGAATAATCTTATGATCCCTTTGAGCCTGGGTGGCGGTCCATAGGATGATCACACGGGTACCCCGGGATATCCAAAAATACAGGCAGCACTGGGTTCCCCAGGTGCCTCAATCCACCCAGATGTGAGTTTTAGTTGCCACCTTAAGTAAACCATTAATTAACAATCTCACATCTGTCATGAACATCTCTCCAACCCAATCCACATCTACGAGCATAGCATGGCAATATAATAGCAAACGTAGAAGTAACTCCCAAGGGTTTGATAAGTAACACAGGTAATAGGTACTACCTCAACTACATCCCAATACCCACAGTTTAATTAGATCCTAACCATGCAATGTTTCAGGATTGATCTAATGCAATAAAAACTGGGTATGGAAAAAGTATGATCAAAGTGTTACTTGCCTTGCTGATGATCCGCGAACCCTAGAGATTCGAAGTAACAAGTGGCGCACTCCGGGTACTCTATCGCAAACAAACAAGCAAACAATAAGTACTCATCTAATCCACAGGTAAAACTTGAATGAAGGATCCAACCAGAAAGTTCAACTTAAGAACTCCGGTTTGCAAAAAGAATCAACTCGAACGAAGCAACGAGAGTCAAACGGCGAAAGAAACAAGCTTCGTTTACTAATCTGGATCTAGGTCAAATTTTACAGTAGCAAAAAATTGTTTGAGCAGGTTAAACGGAAAGAGAATTTCAAGACGAAACTCTAGGCGCTTGAATCGCCTGATTCCGATAAACGAGCGAAAAGTTAAACGAAAACGAAGATCTGATCAGAAATCGAGATCTGGAATAATCGCGGAAAAATCCGACGAAAAAGAAAACTGACGAACGGTTAAAGAACGGACGTTCGTTAACAGCGAAAATCCGACGAACACGTTCATTAAAACGAACGGATCAGTGAACGTTCACTAAATAATAAAACCGAAAAAAATAAACCGATCTAGGGTTTAGAAAAAAACGAACGGTTTTTTTTAGAAAAACCGGCAAGCGCCGGCGATCGCTCGGTACCTCGTCGGGACGGGCTCCGACGGGGCGGCTTGGTGCTCCGGCGGGGGTCGGCGAGGGCGGCGGGGTGCGGTGGGGCTTGGGGCGGCGACGGACGGCGGCGCACGGGCTCCGGCGGTGGCGTCTTGGGGCGGCGGCGCTGGCGCGAGGGAGAGGGGCGGCGACGGGGTGGAGAGAGGCGGCGGGGTGGGGGTATTTAAGGAGGGGGCCTTCGCCGGCTTGGCGAAGGGGGCGCCGGGGAGGCGTAGGTGAGCGGGACTCGGCGGCGGCGGCCGTGCTCGCCTCGATCTCCAGGAGGGAGACGGGGCGCGGGGTGGGCCGGCCGGCTCGGCTGGGCCTCGGCCCGGTCGGGCGCGGTGTTTTTTTTTAAAATATTCCGCCGAATATAAAAAAATCCCAGAAAAATAAATAAAAATCCAAAAATGATAAAACAAATTTTCCCCGTCTAGTTAAAATAATTAGAACAAGGTGAACATTTTTTTTGACACAAAAATGCAGTTTTAAAAACGTGCAATTTTTTAATGCAATTAAAATTGGAAATAAAATCCGAATAAAATCCAATATATGATTTTAATATTTTTCCTCCAATATTTCAATTGTTTTGGAGAAGTCATATTTTCTCCTCTCATTTATTTTAAATGTGAAATATTTTTCCGGAGAGAAAATAATTAAAACCAAAATCCTCGTTTTATTATTTGATGAAAATCAAATATGATAAATTGGGAAAATCCCCAACTCTCTCTGAGGGTCCTTGAGTTGCTTAGGATTTATCGAGGATTTGCCAAAATGCAATAAAATATGCTATGCAATGATGATCTATGTATAACATTCCAAATTGAAAATTTGGGATGTTACAAGGGCGCGCTAGGAGGCCCATGCGCGCCCTGGTGGGTTGTTCCCACCTCGGGTGCCCCCCAGACCGCCTCTTTGCTCTATAAATACCCCAATATTCCCAAAACCCTAGGGGAGTCGACGAAATATTGATCCAGCCACCGCAGAATCCAGAACCACCAGATCCAATCTAGACACCATCTCGGATGGGGTTCACCACCTCAATTGGTGCCTCTCCGATGATGCGTGAGTAGTTCTTTGTAGACCGTCGGGTCCGTAGTTAGTATCTAGATGGCTTCCTCTCTCTCTGAACTCTCAATACAATGGTCTCTTGGAGATCCATGTGATGTAACTCTTTTGCGGTGTGTTTGTTGGGATCGATGAACTTTGAGTTTATGATCGGATCTATCATTTTATATCCTTGAAAGTATTTGAGTTTCTTTGATCTCTTTTATGCATGATTACTTATAGCCTCGTCTTTCTTATTCGATATTTGGGTTTTGTTTGGCCAACTTGATCTATTTATCTTGCAATGGGAAGAGGTGCTTTGTAGTGGGTTCGATCTTACGGTACTTGATCCCAGTGACAGAAAGGGAACCGACACGTATGTATCATTGCTACTAAGGATAAAATGATAGGGTCTATCTCTACATACATAGATCTTGTCTACATCATGTCATCGTTCTTATTGCATTACTCCGTTTCTCCATGAACTTAATACACTAGATGCATGCTGGATATCGGTCGATGTGTGGAGTAATAGTAGTAGATGCAGGCAGGAGTCGGTCTACTAATCTTGGACATGATGCCTATGTAATGATCATTGCCTGAATATCATCATGATTATTTGAAGTTCTATCAATTTCCCACGAGTAATTTGTTCACCCACCATTTGCTATTTTTCTTGAGAGAAGCCACTAGTGAAACCTACAGCCCCCGGGTCTCTTTCTCTTATTATTTGCCTTTGCGGTCTATTTTCCTTTGCTTTTATTTTCAGATCTATTAAACTAAAAATACCATAATACCTTGCTGCAATTTATTCTTATTTATTTTATTTGGTGTTCAATCTATCAATCTACGACAATTGTATCTCACGTGCGTTTGCCTATCTTCAGGCGCCGTACCCGGAAGGAATTGACAACCCCTTTAACACGTTGGGTTGCGAGGATTTGTTATCTGTGTGCAGGGGCTGTTTACGTGGTGTTGCTTTGTTCTCCTACTGGTTTGATAACCTTGGTTTCACATCTGAGGGAAATACCTACCAGCGTTGTGCTGCATCATCCCTTCCTCTTTGGGGAAATACCGATGTAGCTTCAAGCCGCTTCAAAAGAAATTTCTGGCGTCGTTGCCGGGGAGGATCTTCAACATATACCAGGTTCCTAATCACAAATCTCATCTCCTCACAATTTACATTATTTTCCATTTGCCTCTCGTTTTCCTCTCCCCCACTTCACAAAAATTTGTTGTTTTATTCGCCTCTCTTTTTCATTCGCCGTTTTCTTGCCGGATCTGTTTTTGTGTGCAATTTTATTTGATGTTATTATCGTCATGGATAGTTCTTCCTCTATTGTCTGCACTCCCAAGAACGAACTTCTCAACTTTAAAAAAAGGGGAGGAGAAAATTTGAAAGATGCTTGGTATACAATTTGCTATGCCCATAATAGATCTATCCAAAAGCAATCTACCATTGTTCTTCTTTGTTGTTTTTATGTGGGCATCACCACTTGGTATAGATTCGTCCTTGATACGATTACCGGTGGAAATTTCTTGATGTGTCCCTCTCTTGATGCTTTTAATGCTATGGGAAATTTAGTTGGCTCACCACCCCTTATGATTAATGAAACAACTTTGACTCTTGAGCATGTCTTGGAGAGATTAGATGCTATTGAAAAGAAAATGCTTACTGAAGAGCATATTGAAAATTTGGATAAAAAGATGCATAATTTTGCCACTAAAACTGGAACAAAAGCGCGGTAAGTTTTTAAGTTGTTAAAAGAAAAGGGAACTATAATTCATGAAAGAATTGAAGAGAGCCCGTCTCGGATTGATAAACTGGAAGAAATCTTTAGTAATTTGAGTACGGCCTTTGCTTCCGCTAAAATTGTTGAGAAACTCCCGTAAAAATTGGCAAAACTACCCAAGTTACTAAGAGCAAGGTTGCAACTTCTAGTAAAGAGGATCTTAAGATGATTAGTATCCACCCGGATTTTGTTGAAGTTATAAAAGATCCCTTTGGCAAGACTGATTTCTTTAAACTTGTTCCTCGGAGTATTGTTATTGAAAATCTCTATGCTAAATCTCTAAGGGACTCTAAGTGTTTGATTGAAGAGTTGAACAAAGATGACAAAACTTAGATCCTTGCTTTATGCCTAGCTAAGGGCATAAAACTTTGTTGGGAGGCAACCCAATGAATAAAATTTATTTTTGCTTTTTGCTTTCTGTTCTTGAGTGCTAGCACAATTATGCTACTGTTATGATCGTATTTTTTGTGTTTTAATTAGTGTTTGTGCCAAGTAAAGCCTTTATGATCTTCTTGGGTGATAGTTGTTTGATCTTGCTGAAAAACAACTTTTGCTCTCACGAAAACAATTCTCATTTTTAACCAGAGCATGCTAAAATGCCAATTCTTTTTGCAGTAGATTAATATACAAATTTCTCAGGGGGTCCGAATTTTTCAGAATTTTTGCAGTTCCAGAAGTTTTTGAAATAGTTAGATTGCTACAGACTGTTCTGTTTTGACAGATTCTGTTTTCTTTGCGTTGTGTGCTTATTTTGATGGCTCTATGGTTTTCTTTGATGAGTTTTTGCCATAGGAAAGTTGGAATACAGTAGATATAATGCAAAAAAAAATATGAATTGGTTTGGTACAGTACTTATAGTAGTGATTTGCTTTCTTTTACTAACGGATCTCACGAAGGTTTTGTTGAGTTTTGTGTGATTGAAGTTTTCAAGTTTTGGGTTATCCTACGATGGATGAAGGAATAAGGAGTAAGAAGAGCCTAAGCTTGGGGATGCCCCGGCATCCCAAGTTATTATCCAAAAATGAGCAAACAACTAAGCTTGGGGATGCCCCCGAGTGGCATCCCCTCTTTTTTTCTAACGACAATCGGTATTTTACTCGAAGCTATACTTTTATTCGTCACATACTATGTGTTTTGCTTGGAGCGTCTTGTATGATATGAGTCTTTGCTTGTTTTATTTTGTGTTTTAAGTCTTGATTCCTTGCTGGACACACCTATTTGAGAGAGCCAAAATTATGTCATGACTTGTTAGAATTGCTCTTTATGCTACACTTAAATTTTTATGAGCTATGGACTTGCTCTAGTGCTTCACTTATATCTTTTTGAGCATGGTATGCTTTAGTATTTTTGAAGAAATGCTCTCTTGCTTCACTTAGATTTATTGGAGAGTTAGTAAAAATTTCAAGAAATTCTCTCTTGCTTCACTTAAATTAATTTGGGAGAAAGAAAGAAATATTATGCTCACGATCTTCACTTATATTTGTTTGAGCTTGTAAAAAAGCAACACATAAAAATTAGTCCCAAATTGATAGATATCCAAGAAGGATATAATAAAACTTTCTTGAAGATCATTGGACAAAATAAACTTGATTCTTAGTAATAGTTTTGAGATATGATGATGTAATATGTGAGTTATGTTGATGAGTAATTATGCTTTAGTAAGAATATTGGTGTTAAGGTTTGTGATTCCCTATGCAAGCACGAAGTCAATAATTATGCAATGAAATTATATCCTACTTGTGGTGCATTATTCGGTGTTAATTATGCTTAATGCTCGCTTATGAGATTATCCGTTTCTTGGTTGGTTGCTTCTCCATCTTTTGCTACCCTTCATTTTGCACTAAGTATGATCTCTACTTGTGCATCCAAAAACCTTTAAACCAGTTTTGCCACATGAGTCCACTATATCTACCTATATGCGGTATTCTTTTGCCGATCTAAGCAAATTTGTATGTGCCATCTCTAATTTTCAAATAAACTTCTCTTTTGTGTGTTCGTTTCACTCGTGGAGCGGTGAGGGCTAGCTAATATTTTCCATGCTAGATGTGTTATTCTCAAGATGAGTGTTTATTCACTTGTCATTGCACGAGAGTAAGGCAAAGGTATTAGGGATGCCCAGTCCTGAAATTAAAAATGAATTTACTTTATGTTGTCAAATAATAAATTCCTTGTGAAGTGTTAGTATGGAGGGCAACCGTGGATACGGCTAGCCATGGAAAGTGAAAGTATGGTTGAAAAAGGAATAAACTTTATTTTCTGTTTAGGAACCGCCTATGATATATCTAGCATGGAAAGTGTTGGGAACTCTAAGTCGTTTTTGTTGGTGGGAAGGATACACCTCCCAAAACGTTTTTATCTCTAAGTTTTTTGCTCTGAGCTGTGGCACCTCTACAAATCCCTACTTCCCTCTGCGAAGGGCCTTTCTTTTACCTTATGCAATTTTTATTTTTGAATTTGAGTCTCCATCTTCTCTTACAAAAGCACCAACTAGGAGGCAATATGATCGTACTTGAGTATTGGGTGTAGCTAATATACGAGTGTGTTTCATGAATGGATCAATGATTGAGCATAATGGGCTAGGGATAACTTATTTTAGCGTTGATATTTTGAAAGACATGGTTGCTTGTTGATATGCTTGAGTATTTAAATTATCATGTCAAAACTAGACTATTGCTTTGAACAATATAAATGTCCAAATGACCATGCTATAAAGAAAAGAAATATGATATGACATGATAGATAGCATTCCACATCAAAAATTCTGTTTTTATCACTTACCTACTCGAGGACGAGTAGGAGTTAAGCTTGGGGATGCTGATACGTCTCCAACGTATCTATAATTTTTGATTGTTCCATGCTGTTATATTATCAATCTGGGATGTTTTATAATCATTTTATAGTCATTTTATATCATTTTTGGGTACTAACCTATTGCCATAGTGCCAAGTGCCAGTTGCTGTTTTCTGCATGTTTTTTACATCGCAGGGAATCAATACCAAACGAAGTCCAAACGCAACAAAACTTTACGGAGATTTTTTTTGGACTAGAAGAAACATAATGGGCCCTCACTACAAAAAACACTTCCGTGATGATACGTATTTGTCACAGTAGGTCACGTTTTCTGTCATGCATGTACATCCATGACGATTTTATGACAGAATCAAGATAGTCATACCTGTGTTGTCGTAGAAGTGTTCCATGACATTACCAAAATTATCATCAAGGAAGTGTCCACTTCCATGACAATAAATCGCGTGTCATGGTAGTGCTTTCGTCAAGGGTGACCGACACGTGGCATCCACCGTAACGGGTCGCCGTTAAGCTATCAGGTCCGGTTTTGGATCCAATAACCCGCTAATAGCCCGGACCAATGATGATTTTCCACGTGTAAAATTTTCATTAGCTGGAGGAAACACGTGTTGGCTCACCCTTTGGACAGATGTCATCCATTCATTGGACAAGAGGTGCCTATGATACGTCGACACGTGGCACGGCCCAACAGAGGCCCATTCCGGTGAAAAGGCCGGCCCATTTGACTTGGTCAAACGGTAACGGGCTGGCCCACCGAAAGCCTGTTAACGGCATGTTCGTATATAGCTCATTTACGACCCGCTAACTCACGACCCGTTATGTCTTATCGGAATTATGCCCAGTAGCTTCATCTGGGCCGTCCAATATGATTCCAGCCCGTTGTAACTTCCGGCCCATGTATGCCCATCATGTCTTTCGGCGCATACGAGGCCATTTGTAACTCCTGGCCCATTAACGACCCGTGGTGAATCTGGCCCGCAATGAACAATGTACCCCTTTATACCCATTAATGGCCCATTATTACATTGGGCCGTTTCCAACCCGTGTTATCTTTCGGCCTTCTCATGTCCCATTTATTCTTGGGCTCATTTCCAGCATTCGGTTACTTATGGCCCATTATTGGCCTTTTCTGCTTGTGGGCCAAATTCAGCCCGCGATTACAATCGACCCGTTTGCGGCCCTTTAATCCGTTGGGCTGTTTTCATAGCGTCATCAAATACGGCCGATTAACGACGGCCCGTTATTGTCGGCCCATGAACGCACGATTCCAAATCTACCTCGTTTATGGCCCATAATGCGATCTGTTATTGGCCCATGTTTGGCCTATCGATCATACGGCACGTAGAAGGCCCATTGATGCTAAGGCCCGTAGAAGGCCCATTGTTTCTACGGCCCGTAGGAGGCCCATGGTAACTACAGTAAATATGTAGCCCATGGTTATTGTGGCCTAGTTTTAAAAAATAGGTTATTGCGGCCACTAGCAAACCGCGGAAAAAGAACTGCACTGACTACAAGCAAACAAATAAACAAGACAACAAGGAAATAAATAAGCAAGCAACTTATGCTAGGCTATCACGGCTAACAAGGGAACAAAGCAGCATATCATATACACTGGTTGTCAAAGTTGGCGAGCAGTGCAAATAAACGCCACAGCAAAACAAGTCCAGAACTGAAACCATTTCAGAAGAGCTCAAGAAACAATATCCTAGGTACCCATAATGCTGGCAAGATGCTTAGGAAGCTTATTAACTTTCTCTTGTTTGGCGCTCAAATCCTCTAGCACTTGTTGTTACACCAGAAAGTATGCATCTGAATTCTGCAGGGACTTCCTCAGTTCTTCGGCTTCCTGTCGCATAACATCTGATTGATGTCTTTCAACTTGAAGTTGAGACTCAAGAAGCCGAACTGATTCAGGCAGTGAGTTCGAAGAGCTGGTGCCAGCAGTAGTAGCCAGTAACTCGAACACTACATCAAGGCAGGACTTTGGGGTTGTCTTAGTGTCTTCCATATAGTTTTTATCAGCTTTCTTGGAGACCAATAGGGATGTCTCACTATCTTGAAACTTATCTGCATTACTTCCTTTACCATTGCATAACGGGGTACTCTTCTCCAATATTTTATCCGCGTTCTAAAAGAGAAACAAACAAACACATCACAGGTTTACAATGTAGTATATGAAACTCATTTTTGTAAACCAGTTCAGTAGTAAGGTGGACAAGATAACAGCATGAAACAAATATATATCTATGTAGTGTGGTCACTGTATGGTCTATATCATACTAGTTTATGTTTCCAAATCAAGATAGATACAGTTCGAATCATATCTACTTAAGACAAAGTAGCATAGACATAATATAAGTGTGGGAAACTACACAGCAATAACAACACTTGTAATGTGCATGGCATGAGAACATAACTGTTTATTTAATTGAAACTGAAATCAACATAGAGCAAGTTACAACAGCAAACATGTTGAAGAAACAGGTTTAAAACATACCTGTTGCGCCATTGGAGTTTCAATTGCATCCTTCAAATTTGAAACTAGTTGGTATGAGTAAATACAGTGATGCAAGAGCAAAGTAGTATGAACCATAGCTACAGAACCTGACCTGAGAACAATTCTTCTTCTGCTTTAAGCGTTGACTTGGGGTTCGGAGTGGTGGTCCTCGTGCTTTGGGCACTGCAGTTGCCTTACTAACTGCTCGTGTTCGGGTGCTTTGGGGTGGAGATGGTGTTGTGTCAACTGGAACTGGGTTACTATCTGCTGGGGTTGGGGTTAGAAGGGATGTAGTTGGTTCTTTGTTCAACTGGGTAGGGGTACAATCTGCGTGAGTCTAGGTTATGTGTGGTGGGGCTGATCTTGGGCAAGTACAATCGTGGTTCTATCTGCATCGACAAGTAGCACGATCTTTTCTGAAGATCGTGTTTTTACTCCCACAGATACTACCATCACCCCCTCCAATTGAAATGGCTGATAAACAAGAAAAGTAATTGAATGTACAGACATTGTAAGATAGACAGGTGCAATGGATAGTAGGGAAGAAAACAGGGCATGAAATAATTCACATTTATGTTGTCTAACCAAACAGAATAGCAGGACATAATTTCACATATATGATGGCTAATTAAACAGGATAGCATGACACAATTTCACATGTATGATGGCTAACTAAACAGGATAGAATGACATACTTAAAAATATGATGACTATGTAAACAGGATGACATGATATAACTATACGATGTGAATATTAAAGTGGTTGGCATGCCATAAATCACAAATATGTCGTCGATGGAAACATGATGGCATGATATAATTCATGGATAGAATGACATAATCCAAAATATGATGACTATGTAAACAGGATGAGATGATATAACTATATTATGTCTTTAGAAAATGGGTTGGTGCTACCTCTTGAGCATGCGTTAGTTTTCCCTTGAAGAGGAAAGGGTGATGTAGCAAAGTAGCGTAAGTATTTCCCTCAGTTTTGAGAATCAAGGTATCGATCCAGTAGGAGACAACGCGCAAGTCACCTAGTACCTGCACAAACAATCAAGAACCTTGCAACCAACACAAAAAAGGGGTTGTCAATCCCTTCGCGGTCACTCGCAAAAGTGAGATCTAATAGAGATAGTAAAATAAATATTTTTGGTATTTTTGTTGTATGGGTTGGCAAGTAAAGATTGCAAAATAGTAAACGAGATGCGATGTAAATAAAAGAGATGCAATATAATAAGAAACGGACCTGGGGGGCATAGGTTTCACTAGTGGCTTCTATCAATGTAACATCCCAAATTTTCAATTTGGTATGTTATACATAGATCATCTTTGCATATCATGTTTTATTGCATTTTGACAAATCCTCGATAAATCCTAAGCAACTCAAGGACCCTCGGAGAGAGTTGGGGATTTTCTCGAATTTTCGTATTTGATTTTCATCAAATAATAAGACGAGGATTTAGGTTTTAATTATTTTCTCTCTGGAAAAATATTTCATTTTAAAAATAAATGAGAGGAGAAAATATGACTTCTCCAAAACAACTGAAATACTGGAGGAAAAATGTTAAAATCATCTATTGGATTTTATTTGGATTTTATTTGCAATTTTTATTGCATTAAGAATATTGCATGTTTTCAAAATATTTATTTGGTGTTAAAAAAATGTTCACCCTATTCTAGATTTTCTAAGTAGACGGGGAAAATTTATTTTATATTTTTTGGACTTTTATTTATTTTTCTATGTATTATTTTCCGCGGAACGTTTTTAAAAAAAAAACTGCGCGCGCCCGCCGGGCCGAAGCCCAGCCGAGGCCCAACCGCCCGCGCCCTCTCCTTCTCCAGCACGCGCCGTCGCCGCCGGTGTCCATGGCGGACACG
>NC_057814.1:443055438-443063248 GCF_018294505.1 Triticum aestivum | reverse complement strand
CCGAGCCCCGCACCCCCGCCGCCCCACCGGAGCAGCCGGAGCCCGCCGGAGCACGCCCCCGACGAGGTACTGCCTCGCCTCGTTCGTTGCCGGTTTTCTTTAAAAAAAACCCTAGATCGGTTTTTTTCGGTTTTGTTATTTTGCGAGCGTTCACCGAACCGTTCCTTTTAACGAACGCGTTCGTCGGTTTTTCTCTATTAACGAATGTCCGTTCTTTAAGCGTTCGTCCGTTTTTCTTTTTCGTCGAATTTTTCTGCGATTATCTCAGATTCGATTTCTGATCGAATCTTCGTTTCTGTTTAACTTCTCGCTCGTTTATTGGAATCAGGCGATTCAAGCGCCTAGAGTTTCGTCTCGAAATTCTCTTTCCGTTTAACCTACTCAAACAAGATTTTGCTACAGTAAAATTTGACCTAGATCCAGATTAGTAAACGAAGCTTCTTTCTTTCGCAGTTTAACTTTCGTTGCTTCGTTCGAGTTGATTCTTTTTGCAAACCGGAGTTCTTAAGTTGAACTTTCTGGTTGGATCTTTCATTCGATTTTTACCTGTGCATTAGATGAGTACTGATTGTATGCTTGTTTGTTTGCGATAGAGTACCCGGAGTGTGCCGCTTGTTACCTCGAATCGCTAGGTTTTGCGGATCATCAGCAAGGCAAGTAACACTTTGATCATATTTTCCATACCCAGTTTTATTGCATTAGATCTATTCCTCAAACAATTGCATGATTAGGATCTAATTAAATTGTGAGAACTGGGAAGTAGTTGAGGTAGTACCTATTACCTGTTTTCTTATCAAAACCTTGGGAGTTACTTCTACGTTGCTATTATATTGCCATGCTATGCTCGTAGACGTGGATTGGGTTTTGAGAGATGTTCATGACAGATGTGAGATGTTTATTAATGGTTCAACTTAAGGTGGCAACTAAAACTCACATCTGGGTGGATTGAGGCACCTGGAGAACCCAGTGTTGTCTGATTTTATAAGGTCCGCCACCCAGGCTCAAAGGGATCATAAGATTGTTCATGCTAGAAACTTCCGTGTGCAGCCACAAGCTATTATGGGCTCTAGCATAGTTGAGTAGGTTACAGGATCTCTTGAAGAGGTGGGCTAGCAGATGTAGGGGAAAGTAGGTGTAGCGGTCCATCCAGAGTAAAGAGTGATTGTTTCTGAAAGACTGTGTCTCGGTCATCCGTTTCTCAAACATCATGTAGTGCGAGAATCAAGCGGAGGCGATCGAGTCTTGTGGGGAAAAGTGCACAAACCTCTGCAGAGTGTACAAACTAATCATCGTTAGCCGTGTCCCCGGTTATGGACAACTTGAGTATCTAGTACCTGGATTATCATCTGAATCTCATCACCATGTTACTTTTAATTAATTTTGTTGGGTTAATGATGACACTTAATTGGGATTGAGTTGGAGGTACCTTCTCAATGTTTAACAACCACCATGATAGTTAAATAAAATTTATTCCTTTGAAGTAGGGAAAAATTGGCTTTTCGCAAAACTGTAACCATAGAGCTTTCCACCAGCCATATATGCATGTAGTATAGCCTTATTACTGTTCATTATTCTCTATGTGTTACATTGCCAGCATATTCTATGTGCTGACCCGTTTTTGGGCTGCAACGTTTCATGTTGTAGACTTTTCACAGGACGAGTAAGGTGCCTTAGGTCGTGGTCTTATACTCAGTGATGCCGCTGGAGTTGATGGACTCACTTATCTTCCAAGTCTTCCGCTGTTATCGTTTTTAGATGGCCTTAAGCCATGTTTATCATACTTAATCTCTTTGGAGATATTCGATGTAATAAGTGTGTGATTGCTACTCTGTTATAAATCCTCCATTTGTGCTGTGCGTGTCAGCATTACTGATCCAGGGATGACACTGGTGCACAGCAGCACAGACCATTTGAGGTCTGGTCGCTACAAAGTTGGTATCAGAGCACACGCTGACTCTAGGACACGACCACTAAGCTTAAGCCCTAGAAAGCTTCTCTCTTCTCATTTCTGACCCCTCTCCTTTTTCTACTCTTTTAGGAATGGCAGATGCAAGGAGCAAGTTCATGCAACCAGATGAAGACACGCCGTTTGGTCGACACTTGAAGGAAGTCACCAAGTACTTGAACATAGGAATACCAAGCATCACCGGAACCTACAACGCCACATTACCGAAGAGGAGAGCTGGAAGATTCAAGTTCTCATTCCAGGAAGGACGTTTGTGCCAGTTACTGAACCTATAAGATTGGTTTTCGAAGCACCAACCTGGAGTTTAGGGAAGAGCATGGCCGCACACATCGCCATGGGACGCATTGGAGAAGTCTATCACCAGGAGCTTAAGGATACAAATTTATCAGATTTGTGGACGCCGAGACGTGCAATGGGAGATGATCAGAACCAAGAAGGATGGATCAATCACAGCTTTCATCCAGGAGCAAAACCAACATATTCGTCGCCAGGAGAACCAGATGTGCACGGACAAGGAAGAACTGAAGAAGGCATTAACCAAGATCAAGGAGCTCCAAGAAGAACTCAAGGCTACACGCGAGGATTATTTGGAGGAAATCAACGCACTAGTAGGGAAGAATGACGACCTGGAGAAGAAGACTGGAGTATTCATGGGAAATCCAGTGCCAAAAGCAGAAGTCAATGAATGCACTTGCCCGGATAACTACATCATCATCGACGACACCGACTCGGAACCAAGTGAAGATGACTGGGTTGACGAAGCTGGAGCAGACATCATGGAGTCTTCAACGGATTAGAATTTTATTAGACCACCATATCAGTAGTAGTTTTCCCCCATTTAATAGTATAGTTCAAGCACTTTGTAACGCTAGTTAGATTGATTGTTATGCCTTGTTTGGATTGATTGAGTGATATTGATTGTATTTGTCTCATGAGCATATGGGTAGTGTTTTCTCTCTAGACCTCATTCTATTCTAAACTCTCATCTTTTCTAAACCTATCAGATGCCTCCGAGACGCGACACCGGATTTGTTTTCCCGCCAGAGATCACCCAGCTGATTCAGCAACAGAATGCCCTGATGCAAGTGTTAGTGCAGAACCAAGACAACAACAACCCACCGCCACCACCACCTGTTGATCACTTAGCCCGTTTCTTAAGGCTAAACCCGCCGGTGTTTTCCAGTAGCACCGAGCCGATTGTTGCAGATGATTGGCTCCGCAAAGTTGGAAGGGAGTTGACCACTGCAGGATGTACAGATGCGGAAAGAGTGCGTTTTGCCGCACATCAGCTTGATGGACCCGCAGCATCATGGTGGGAGAATTATACAGCTACGCACCCTATTGACACGGTCACATGGGACCAGTTTCAGCAAGCTTTCCGTACAGCACATGTTTCAGCAGGAGCTATGGCTATGAAGAAGCGTGAGTTTCGCAACCTACGCCAAGGAGGACGCACCGTAGGCCAGTATGTGGAGGATTTCGGTAAGTTAGCACGCTATGCACCAGATGACGTTGCTACAGATGCTGCCAAGCTGGAGAAGTTTTTGGAAGGACTGAATGATGAGCTGAGTATGCAGTTGATGGTAGCAACCTTCAACAACTACCAGGAGCTGGTAGATAGAGCTCTCATGATTGAAGGAAAGCAACAGCAGATTGAAAATCGTGAGAGGAAGTATGGACAAGGTAAGTATAATTCCGGAGCTCAGCAGAAGCCACGATTTGCCCCGAAGCCGGGAGGACAGTTTCAGCATACCCATGGAGGAGGTAGTTCGCACAACCATAATGGCTCCAAGAATGGTAATGGGAATGGAGGAGGCAACAGACAGAACCGCACCAACCCATCTACCCCAACCAAGAGGGATCTAAGTCACATTACTTGTTTCAAGTGCCAGAAGACTGGACACTATGCAACTGATTGTCCTGAAGCCCAAAATGGAAATGGCAATGGAAGCTCTGGGAAGAAGCCGAACCCGTTCAACAAAGGACATGTGAACCACGTGAGCGTGGAGGAGGTTGAAGCTCAGCCTGATGCAGTAATAGGTAAGTTTTTGGTGAAGTCATTTACTGCAACCGTTCTTTTCGATACTGGTGCATCGCATTCATTCATATCAAGGGGATTTGTGAATAAGTTTAAGATGTCCACCCAAGTTCTCAAAACCACTATGTTAGTAACCTCGCCAGGAGCAGAGTATATGGCCAGCCAAGGATGTTTTCAGATACCATTGGCCATTGGAAGGCATGTTTTCCCCTCAGACCTCATTGTTTTGGAATCGCAAGGTTTGGATGTGATTTTGGGAATGGATTGGCTATCGTTGTATGGAGGAAACATCGATTGTGCCAACAAGACGATTTTGCTTACCACCCCAGAAGGAAAAAGGATCAAGTATGTATCCCGGCATATGCCGAAGAGGACTCAAGTAAATTCCTTATCAGGAGTTGTACAGGAGGAAGTACCAGTGGTGAAGGATTATCCGGATGTATTTCCAGAAGAGTTGCCAGGCATGCCACCAGACAGAGACATCGAGTTCTTGATTGAAATTTTGCCAGGCACAGGGCCAATATCTAAGAGACCGTACAGGATGCCCGCAAAGGATTTGGAGGAAATTAAGAAGCAGATCAAGGAGTTACTGGATAAAGGCTATATTCGCCCAAGTTCGTCACCTTGGGGATCACCAGTACTTCTAGTGGAGAAGAAAGATGGATCGCTGAGGATGGTTGTTGATTACCGAGGATTGAATGAAGTAACCATCAAAAACAAGTACCCGCTGCCGATGATCAATGATTTGTTTGACCGCCTACAAGGAGCTAAAGTATTTTCCAAGATCGATCTACAATCGGGATACCATCAGTTAAAGATTCGGGAACAGGATATACCTAAGACGGCATTTACCACCAGATATGGATTGTACGAGTATACCGTTATGTCATTTGGTCTGACTAACGCACCTGCCTATTTCATGAACCTGATGAAGAAAGTGTTTATGGAATTTCTGGATAAGTTCGTCGTGGTGTTCATTGATGATATTTTAATTTTTTCCAAGGATGAGGAAGAGCATGAGGAGCATTTACGATTGGTACTTGAGAAGCTCAGAGAACATCAGTTATACGCCAAGTTCAGCAAATGTGAATTTTGGCGAAGGAAGTTGGATTCTTTGGACATGTTATTTCTGGAGAAGGAATAACAGTAGACCCTGCCAAGGTTGACACAGTGACATGTTGGGAATCACCCACGACAGTTGGAGAAATCCGGAGTTTTCTTGGACTTGCAGGATACTACCGGAGATTCACCGAGAATATCTCAAGGATTGCTAAGCCCATGACTGAGCTATTGAAGGACACTAAATTCAATTGGACTGTGGAATGTGAAGCTAGTTTCCAAGAGTTGAAGAAACGATTGGTTACATCACCAGTGTTGATTCTGCCAGATCAACGCAAGGACTATGAAGTTTACTGCGACGCTTCTCGTCGAGGACTTGGAGCAGTGCTTATGCAGGAAGGAAGAGTTGTGTCATATGCTTCACGACAACTTAATCCCCATGAGAAGAATTATGCTACGCATGATTTGGAGTTAGCAGCCGTGGTGCATGCATTGAAGACATGGAGACACTTTCTCATCGGAAACCATTCTGAGGTGTACACAGACCACAAGAGTTTGAAGTATATTTTCACGCAGAAGGAGTTAAATCTCAGACAGAGGAGATGGTTGGAGCTCATTAAGGATTATGATATGAGATTGCATTATCACCTAAGAAAGGCTAACGTAGTAGCAGACGCGTTGAGCTGTAAGAGTCATGTCAACACCCTCATGACAGGAGAGTTACCTCAGGAGTTAGCCGAGGACCTTCACGAGCTATGTTTGGAGATAGTCCCAAGAGGCTATTTAGCGACATTGGAAATTCAGTCTACCTTGATGGAAAGGTTCAGAGAAGCCCAGAAGACAGACAAGGAGACTGAAGAGATAAAGGAGAAGATGAGCAAAGGAAAAGCCAAGGGATTTCGTGAGGATGAGCACGATACCTTATGGTTTGAGGACCGTGTATATGTGCCAAATGATCCGGAGATCAGGAAGTTGATTTTCCAAGAAGCCCATGATTCACCGTACTTGATTCACCCAGGGAATACCAAGATGTATTTGGATCTGAAGAATACTTTCTGGTGGACCGGAATGAAGAAGGATATTGCAGAGTATGTAGCAGTTTGTGATGTATGTCAGAGAGTGAAGGCAGAGCATCAGAAGCCAGCAGGATTGCTACAACCGTTGCCAATACCCGAATGGAAGTGGGATAAAATAGGCATGGATTTTATCACAGGATTACCCAGGACTCGTTCAGGCTATGACTCAATATGGGTTGTAGTCGACCGTTTGACGAAAGTGGCTCATTTCATTCCAGTGAAGACCACTTACACCAGTGCTAAGTTGGCAAAGATATACATGACCAGGATCGTATGTTTGCATGGAGTTCCGAGGACCATTGTATCAGACAGAGGAACCCAATTTACCTCGAAGTTTTGGAAGCAGTTACATGAAACATTGGGAACCAGGCTGGAATTTAGTACAGCTTTTCACCCGCAGACAGATGGACAGACCGAGAGAGTCAACCAGATTTTGGAGGACATGTGAGAGCATGTGCACTAGATTATGGATCTAGTTGGGACGATAACTTGCCATATGCGGAGTTTTCGTATAACAACAGTTATCAAACCAGTTTGAAGATGGCCCCTTTCGAAGCCTTGTACGGAAGGAGGTGTAGAACACCGTTGTTATGGGACGAAGTTGGAGACCGTGTTTATCTTCGAGTATCACCACTTCGAGGAGTGAAGCGCTTTGGAGTTAAGGGAAAGTTAGCACCCTGTTTTATCGGACCATACAGAGTTTTGGAACATATGGGAGAGGTTGCTTACAAGCTGGAATTGCCCGAAGGATTGTCTGAAGTTCATGATGTATTTCACGTTTCCCAGTTGAAGAAGTGCCACGCAGAGATGGCTGAGATACCACTGAGAGATACCATGCCACTGGAAGCGATTCAGCTGGAAAGTGATTTGACCTATGAGGAGAAACCAGTTAAGATTCTTGAGTATGACAGCCGAGTTACCCGCAGCAAGGTTATCAAGTTTTGCAAAGTCCAGTGGAGTCACCACACGGAAGATGAAGCCACCTGGGAGCGAGAGGAAGATCTATGGAAGGACCACTCCCACCTGTTTTCTAGCCAACCCGAATCTCGACGGCGAGATTCATCTTAAGGGGGGTAGGTTTGTAACATCCCAAATTTTCAATTTGGTATGTTATACATAGATCATCTTTGCATATCATGTTTTATTGCATTTTGACAAATCCTCGATAAATCCTAAGCAACTCAAGGACCCTCGGAGAGAGTTGGGGATTTTCTCGAATTTTCGTATTTGATTTTCATCAAATAATAAGACGAGGATTTAGGTTTTAATTATTTTCTCTCCGGAAAAATATTTCATTTTAAAAATAAATGAGAGGAGAAAATATGACTTCTCCAAAACAACTGAAATACTGGAGGAAAAATGTTAAAATCATCTATTGGATTTTATTTGCAATTTTTATTGCATTAAGAATATTGCATGTTTTCAAAATATTTATTTGGTGTTAAAAAAATGTTCACCCTATTCTAGATTTTCTAAGTAGACGGGGAAAATTTATTTTATATTTTTTGGACTTTCATTTATTTTTCTATGTATTATTTTCCGCGGAACGTTTAAAAAAAAACTCCGCGCGCCCGCCGGGCCGAAGCCCAGCCAAGGCCCAGCCGCCCGCGCCCTCTCCTTCTCCCGCACGCTCCGCCGCCGCCGGTGTCCATGGCGGACACGGGAGCCCCG
>NC_057814.1:443043148-443054975 GCF_018294505.1 Triticum aestivum | reverse complement strand
GAGCAGCCGGAGCCCGCCGGAGCACGCCCCCGACGAGGTACTGCCTCGCCTCGTTCGTCGCCGGTTTTCTTTTAAAAAAACCCTAGATCGGTTTTTTTCGGTTTTGTTATTTTGCGAGCGTTCACCGAACCGTTCGTTTTAACGAACATGTTCGTCGGTTTTTCTCTGTTAACGAACGTCGGTTCTTTAAGCGTTCGTCCGTTTTTCTTTTTCGTCGAATTTTTCTGCGATTATCTCAGATTCGATTTCTGATCGAATCTTCGTTTCTGTTTAACTTCTCGCTCGTTTATCGGAATCAGGCGATTCAAGCGCCTAGAGTTTCGTCTCGAAATTATCTTTCCGTTTAAGCCACTCAACCAAGATTTTGCTACAGTAAAATTTGACCTAGATCCAGATTAGTAAACGAAGCTTCTTTCTTTCGCAGTTTGACTTTCGTTGCTTCGTTCGAGTTGATTCTTTTTGCAAACCGGAGTTCTTAAGTTGAACTTTCTGGTTGGATCTTTCATTCGAGTTTTACCTGTGCATTAGATGAGTACTGATTGTATGCTTGTTTGTTTGCGATAGAGTACCCGGAGTGTGCGGCTTGTTACCTCGAATCGCTAGGTTTTGCGGATCATCAGCAAGGCAAGTAACACTTTGATCATATTTTCCATACCCAGTTTTATTGCATTAGATCTATTCCTCAAACAATTGCATGATTAGGATCTGATTAAATTGTGGCAACTGGGATGTAGTTGAGGTAGTACCTATTACCTGTTTTCTTATCAAAACCTTGGGAGTTACTTCTACGTTGCTATTATATTGCCATGCTATGCTCGTAGACGTGGATTGGGTTTTGAGAGATGTTCATGACAGATGTGAGATGTTTATTAGTGGTTCAACTTAAGGTGGCAACTAAAACTCACATCTAGGTGGATTGAGGCACCTGGAGAACCCAGTGTTGTCTGATTTTATAAGGTCCGCCACCCAGGCTTAAAGGGATCATAAGATTGTTCATGCTAGAAACTTCCGTGTGCAGCCACAAGCTATTATGGGCTCTAGCATAGTTGAGTAGGTTACAGGATCTCTTGAAGAGGTGGGCTAGCAGATGTAGGGGAAAGTAGGTGTACCGGTCCATCCAGAGTAAAGAGTGATTGTTTCTGAAAGACTGTGTCTCGGTCATCCGTTTCTCAAACATCATGTAGTGCGAGAATCAAGCGGAGGCGATCGAGTCTTGTGGGGAAAAGTGCACAAACCTCTGCAGAGTGTACAAACTAATCATGGTTAGCCGTGTCCCCGGTTATGGACAACTTGAGTATCTAGTACCTGGATTATCATTTGAATCTCATCACCATGTTACTTTTAATTAATTTTGTTGGGTTAATGATGACACTTAATTGGGATTGAGTTGGAGGTACCTTCTCAATGTTTAACAACCACCATGATAGTTAAATAAAATTTATTCTTTTGAAGTAGGGAAAAATTGGCTTTTCCCAAAACTGTAACCATAGAGCTTTCCACCAGCCATATATGCATGTAGTATAGCCTTATTACTGTTCATTATTCTCTATGTGTTACATTGCCAGCATATTCTATGTGCTGACCCGTTTTCGGGCTGCAACGTTTCATGTTGCAGACTTTTCAGACGACGAGTAAGGTGCCTTAGGTCGTGGTCTTATACTCAGTGATGCCGCTGGAGTTGATGGACTCACTTATCTTCCAAGTCTTCCGCTGTTATCGTTTTTAGATGGCCTTAAGCCATGTTTATCATACTTAATCTCTTTGGAGATATTCGATGTAATAAGTGTGTGATTGCTACTCTGTTATAAATCCTCCATTTGTACTGTGCGTGTCAGCATTACTGATCCAGGGATGACACTGGTGCACAGCAGCACAGACCATTTGAGGTCTGGTCGCTACAATCAAGATAGCATGTATTACGCTGGGTGAACAAATTACGGCCGAGCAAATGATAGAAAAGCGCATAATTATGAAGATATCTAAGGCAATGATCATGAATATAGGCATCACGGCCGTGCCAAGTAGACCAAACCGATTCTGCATCTACTACTATTACTCCACACATTGATCGCTATCCAGCATGCATCTAGATATTAAGTTCATAAGAACAGAGTAATGCATTAAGCAAGATGACATGATGTAGAGGGATAAAGTCAAGCAATATGATATAAACCCCATCTTTTTACCCTCGATGGCAACAATACAATACGTGCCTTGCTGCCCCTACTGTCACTGGGAAAGGACACCGCAAGATTGAACCCAAAGATAAGCACTTCTCCATTGCAAGAAAGATTAATCTAGTAGGCCAAACTAAACCGATAATTCAAAGAGACTTGCAAAGATATCAAATCATGCATATAATAATTCAGAGAAGAACCAAATAATATTCATAGATAATCTTGTTCATAAATCCACAATTCATCGGATCTCGGCAAACAGACCTCAAAAGAGTATTACATCGAATAGATCTCCAAGAACATCGAGGAGAACTTTGTATTGAGAATCAAAGAGAGAGAAGAAGCCATCTAGCTAATAACTATGGCCCCGAAGGTCTGTGGTAAACTACTCACGCTTCATCGGAGAGGCTATGGTGTTGATGTAGAAGCCCTCCGTGATCGATTCCCCCTCCGGCAGATCATCGGAAAAGGCCCCAAGATGGGATCTCACGGGTACAGAAGGTTGTGGCGTTGGAAAAGTGGTTTCGTGGCTCCCCCTGATGTTTCTAGAGTATAAGAGTATATATAGGCGAAAGAAGTACGTCGGTGGAGCTACGAGGGGCCCACGAGGGTGGGGGCACGCCTACCCCCTGGGAGATCCCTCCTGCCTCATGGAGTTCCAGACTTCGACTCCAAGTCTTCTGGATTGCTTTTCGTCCAAGAAAGATCATCGCGAAGGTTTCATTCTGTTTGGACTCCGTTTGGTATTCCTTTTCTGCGAAACTCTAAAATAGGAAAAAAACAGAAATTGGCACTGGGCCTCCGGTTAGTAGGTTAGTCCCAAAAATAATATAAAACAGCATATTAAAGCCCATTAAACATCCAAAACAGATAATATAATAGCATGGAACAATCAAAAACTATAGATACATTGGAGACGTATCAAGCATCCCCAAGCTTAATTCCTGCTCATCCTCGAGTAGGTAAATGATAAAAACAGAATTTTTGATGTGGAATTCTACCTAACATAATTATCAATGTAATTTTCTTTATTGTGGCATGAATGTTCAGATCCGAAAGATTCAAGACAAAAGTTTAATATTGACATAAAAACAATAATACTTCAAGCATACTAACAAAGTAATCATGTTTCTCAAAATAACATGGCCAAAGAAAGCTATCCCTACAAAATCATATAGTCTGGCTATGCTCCATCTTCATCACACAAAATATTTAAATCATGCACAACCCCGATGACAAGTCAAGCAATTGTTTCATACTTTTGATGTTCTCAAACTTTTTCAATCTTCACGCAATACATGAGCGTGAGCGATGGACATAGCACTATAGGTGGAATAGAATGGTGGTTGTGTAGAAGACAAAAAGGAGGAAGATAGTCTAACAACAACTAGGCGTATCAACGGGCTATGGAGATGCCCATCAATAGATATCAATGTGAGTGAGTAGGGATTGCCATGCAATGGATGCACTAGAGCTGCAAATGTATGAAAGCTCAACAAAAGAAACTAACTGGGTGTGCATCCAACTTTCTTGCTCACGAAGACCTAGGGCATTTTGAGGAATCCCATTATTGGAATATACAAGCCAAGTTCTATAACAAAAATTCCCACTAGTATATGAAAATGACAAAATAAGAGACTCTCTATCATGAAGATCATGGTGCTACTTTGAAGTACAAGTGTGGAAAAAGGATAGTAGCATTGTCCCTTCTCTCTTTTTCTCTCTTTTTTTGGCTTCTTTGGCCTCCCCCTTTTTTTCATTCATTGGCTTCTTTGGCCTCTCTTTTTTCCCTCACACGGGACAATGATGATCATCACACTTCTATTTATTTGCAACTCAAGGATTACAACTCGATACTTAGAACAAAATATGACTCTATATGAATGCCTCCGGCGGTGTACCGGGATGTGCAATCAATCAAGAGTGACATGTATGAAAAAACTATGGATGGTGGCTTTGCCACAAATACGATGTCAACTACATGATCATGCAAGGCAATATGACAACGATGGAGCGTGTCATAATAAACGGAACGGTGGAAAGTTGCATGGCAATCAATCTTGGAATGGCTATGGAAATGTCATAATAGGTAGGTATGGTGGCTTTTTTGAGGAAGGTAAATGGTGGGTTTATGGTACCGGCGAAAGTTGCGCGGTACTAGAGAGGCTAGCAACGGTGGAAGGGTGAGAGTGCGTATAATCCATGGACTCAACATTAGTCATAAAGAACTCACATACTTATTGCAAAAATCTATTAGTTATCGAAACGAAGTACTACGTGCATGCTCCTAGGGGGATAGATTGGTAGGAAAAGACCATCGCTCTTCCCCGACCGCCACTCATAAGTAAGGCAATCAATAAATATATCATGCTCCAACTTCGTCACATAACGGTTCACCATACGTGCATGCTACGGGAATCAAAAACTTTAACACAAGTATCTCTCAAATTCACAACTACTCGACTAGCATGACTCTAATATCACCATCTTCATATCTCAAAACAATCGTAAAGAATCAAACTTCTCATAGTATTCAACGGACTTTATATGAAAGTTTTTATTATACCCATCTTGGATGCCCATCATATTAGGACTAGTTTTATAGCCAAAGCAAATTACCATGCTGTTCTAAAAGACTCTCAAAATAATATAAGTGAAACCTGAGAGATCAATAATTTCTATAAAATAAGACCACCACCGTGCTCGAAAAAGATATAAGTGAAGCACTAGAGCAAAATTATCTAGCTCAAAAGATATAAGTGAAGCACATAGAGTATTCTAATATATTCAGATTCATGGGTGTCTCTCCCAAAAGGTGTTTATAGCAAAGATGATTGTGGTAAACTAGAAAACAAATATGCAAATCATACAAGACGCTCCAAGCAAAACACATATCACGTGGTGAATAAAAATATAGCCTCAAGTAAAGTTACCGATAGACGAAGACGAAAGAGGGGATGCCTTCCGGGGCATCCCCAAGCTTAGGCATTTGGTTGTCCTTGAATTTTACCTTGGGGTGCCTTGGGCATCCCCAAGCTTAGGCTCTTGCCACGCCTTATTCCAAAATCCATCAAATCTCAACCCAAAAACTTGAAAATTTCACAACACAAAACTTCAACAGAAAATCTCATGAGCTCTGTTAGTATAAGAAAATAAACCACCACTATGAGGTACTGTAATGAACTCATTATTTATTTATATTGGTGTTAAACCTACTGTTTCCAACTTCTCTATGGTTCATACCCCCCGATACTACTCATAGATTCATCAAAATAAGAAAACAACACACGAAAAACAGAATCTGTCAAAAACAGAATAGTCTGTAGTAATCTGACTTGTTAGAATCCTTCTGGAACTCCAAAAATTCTACCAAATTAGGAAGACCAGGGTAATTTTTAGATTAATCTTCTTAAAAAAGAATCAGGGTAAAATCTCTTTCTTGTGATTTATGAAAATTATTTTCGTGAGCACAAAGTTTCTGTCTTTTTCAGCAAGATCACACAACTATCATCCAAGAAGATCCTAAAGGTTCTACTTGGCACAAACACTAATTAAAACACAAAAAACACAATCATAACAGTATCATGATGAATTATTTATTACTAAACAGTAGCAAAAAGCAAAGAACAAAAATAAAATTGGGTTGCCTCCCAACAAGCGCTATCGTTTAACGCCCCTAGCTAGGCATTGATAAATTCAATGATGCTCACATAAAAGATAGCAATTGAAACACAAAGAGAGCATCATAAAACACGTGACAAACACATCTAAGTCTAACATAATTCCTATGCATAGGCATCTTATAGCCAAACAAATTATCAAGGCAAGAAAAAACTAGCATATGCAAGGAAGCGGAAAGAAACAATAGCAATCTCAACATAACGAGAGGTAATTTAGTAACATGAAAATTTCTACAACCATATTTTTCTTTCTCATAATAATTACATGTAGGATCATAAGCAAATTCAACAATATAGCTATCACAAATCATATTCTTAACACGATCCACATGTATGCAAAGTTGACACTCTTCCAAAATAGTGGGATTAACATTAACTAAAGTCATGACCTCTCCAAACCCACTTTTATCAAAAACTTCATAAGATTGAACATTCTCCAAATATGTGGGATCTAAAGTTGACACTCTTCCAAACCCACTGTCAATATTATTGCAAACATTATTATCAATCTCATATTCATCATGGGGCTTAAATAAATTTTCAAGATCATAAGAAGAATCACCCCAATCATGAGCATTGCAACAAATAGTAGTCATAGCAAAACTAGCATCCCCAAGCTTAGGGTTTTGCATGTTATTAGCACAATTGACACAAATAGAATTTATAGTAAAACCATTGCAATCATGCTTTTTATTCAAGGAGCTATCTTGAATCACTTCATAGATTTCTTCATCACAATTTTTAGATTCAAGAATTTCAAGCAAAACTTCATAAAGATAATTCAGTGCACTCAACTCACTAGCAATAGGTTCATCATAATTGGACCTCTTAAAGAGATTAGCGAGTGGATGAGGATCCATAAACTTTTAGCAAGCAAAGATGCAAGCAAAAAGAAGACACATGGTAACACAAGATCGAACGGAAGAAGGGCGAAAGAAAAGCACAAATTTTGTGAAGTGGGGGAGAGGAAAACGAGAGGCGAATGGCAAATAATGTAATGCGAGGGAGAAGAGTTTATCATGGCTACTTGGTATGTCTTGACTTGGCATAGATCTCCTCGGCAACGGCGCCAGAAATCCTTGTTGCTACCTCTTGAGCATGCGTTCGTTTTCCCTTGAAGAGGAAAGGGTGATGGAGCAAAGTAGCGTAAGTATTTCCCTCATTTTTGAGAACCAAGGTATCAATCCAGTAGGAGACAACGCGCAAGTTACCTAGTACCTGCACAAACAATCAAGAACCTTGCAGCCAACGTGATAAAGGGGTTTTCAATCCCTTCACGGTCACTCGCAAAAGTGAGATCTAATAGAGATGGTAAAATAAATATTTTTGGTATTTTTGTTGTATAGATTGGAAAGTAAAGATTGCAAAGTAGTGAACGAGATTGACGTAAATAAAAGAGATGCATTATAATAAGAAAGAGACCCGGGGCCATAGGTTTCACTAGTGGCTTCTCTCAAGATAGCATGTATTACGGTGGGTGAACAAATTACTGCCGAGCAATTGATAGAAAAGCGCATAATTATGAAGATATCTAAGGCAATGATCATGAATATAGGCATCACGTCCGTGTCAAGTAGACCGAAATGATTCTGCATCTACTACTATTACTCCACACATCGACCGCTATCCATCATGCATCTAGAGTATTAAGTTCATAAGAACAGAGTAACGCATTAAGCAAGATGACATGATGTAGAGGGATAAACTCAAGCAATATGATATAAACCCCATCTTTTTACCCTCGATGGCAATAATACAATACGTGCCTTGCTGCCCCTACTGTCACTGGGAAAGGACACCGCAAGATTGAACCCAAAGCTAAGCACTTCTCCCATTGCAAGAAAGATCAATCTAGTAGGCCAAAGTAAACCGATAATTCGGAGATACTTGCAAAGATATCAAATCATGCATATAAGAATTCAGAGAAGAACCAAATAATATTCATAGATAATCTTGTTCATAAATCCAAAATTCATTGGATCTCGGCAAACACACTGCAAAAGAGTATTACGTCGAATAGATCTCCAAGAACATTCAGGAGAACTCTGTATTGAGAATCAAAGAGAGAGAGAGAAAAAGCCATCTAGCTAATAACTATGGACCCGAAGGTCTGTGGTAAACTACTCACGCTTCATCGGAGAGGCTATGGTGTTGATGTGGAAGCCCTCCGTGATCGATTCCCCCTCCGGCAGATCTCTGGAAAAGGCCCCACGATGGGATCTCACGGGTACAGAAGGTTGCGGCGGTGGAAAAGTGGTTTCGTGGCTCCCCCTGATGTTTCTACGCTATAAGAGTATATATAGGCAAAAGAAGCATGTCGGTGGAGCTACGAGGGGCCCACGAGGGTGGGGGCCCGCCTACCCCCCTAGGGGCACCCTCCTGCCTCATGGCCACCTCGTGGAGTTCCAGACTTCGACTCCAAGTCTTCTGGATTGCTTTCGGTCCAAGAAAGATCATCACGAAGGTTTCATTCCGTTTGGACTCCGTTTGGTATTCCTTCTCTGCGAAACTCTAAAATAGGCAAAAAAACTAGAAATTGGCACTAGGCCTCCAGTTAATAGGTTTGTCCCAAAAATAATATAAAAGAGCATATTAAAGCCCATTAAACATCCAAAACAGATAATATAATAGCATGGAACAATCAAAAATTATAGATACGTTGGAGACGTATCAGTTGGCATGCCATAATTCAGATACATGCTGTCTATGTAAACATGTTGGCATGATATAATTCAAATATATGATTTATATACTAAGCAAGTGAGTAGAGGGAAATCACATATATGATGTGTCAACTAAGGAGATGGCATTCAATATTGTGTATATGATGTAAAAACTAAGCACTGCAATACAACATATGCATGATATGAGTAATATAACCCTGCCAAGTTTGAGCATACACCTCAGGGTGAGAATAGGACTGGTCATCTGCCCCTGAATCCTCCTCTGAAGAGCTATCTATAACTAGCAAGATATCTGCTTCAGCAGGTAGCATTGTCTGCTCTGAAGACTTTGTTTTCACTCTAGATTTCTCCGTCACCAATTCAAATGGCTAATGCATAGGAAGAGCAGTGAATATACAAACATTGTCGACAAATGCAATAAGAAATACAAAAAAAGGATGGCATGATATAATTCACATATATGACACTTGGCTAAACAGCATGGCATTGCATAATTCACATATATAATGCCTTGCAACAAGATAGCATTGCATAATTCACATATATAATGTCTTGCAACAAGATGGCATCGCATAATTCGCATATATGGTAATTAGACACTAAACAGGTGGCATTCACACAAAGCATTTCTAAACTAAGCAAATGACATAGCGATGCAAGATACCATACGCACGATATGAGCAACATAACCCTGCCAAGTTAGAGCATGCACCTCGGGGGGGGGGGGAATAGGACTGGTCATCCGTCTCTCAATCCTCCTCTGAGGAGCTATCCGTAACCAGCAAGACATGCGCTTCGTCAGATAGCACTGTCTGCTCTGAAGACCTTGTTTCCACTTCAGCTTTTTCCATGACCGTGTTGAATGGCGGATGCACAGGAAGAGTAATTGAATGTACTAAAATTGTTGAAAAATTTAACACGTAATAAAAAAATGATGGCATGATATAATTCACATATAAGATGACTGGCTAACCAGGGTGGCATTGCAAAATTCACATATATGATGCCTAGCTAAACAAGATGGCATTGCATGATTCACATATATGATAAAGAAACTAAACAGGTGGCATTGACACAAAGCATGTCTAAACTAAGCAGATGACATATTTGATGTATACAGTAAGCAAGGCAACGCACCATATGCATGATATTACCAACATTAGCATGCCAAGTTAGAGCGAAGACCTTAGGGGGTAAATAGGAGTGGTCTTCTCCTTCTGAATCCCCCCTCAGTACAGTTATCTTCCTCTTGATTATGATCTGAAATGGGTGGAGGGGCCTGCCTTTGCGCCCACCATGGAGCGACGTCTGCATGAATTTTTTTGCCACGCAAGGCTCGTCTCTTTTCCTCTACATGTTCAGTTCCATTGTGTACAATAACTGACACGCATAGGAATAAAACATAGTGAGATTATGTAAGGAGTGCATGCACAAATCCAGAGTGATGGTAGCAAACTGTGGATAGACCCAAAACTAATGATAGCAGGCAAATAATAGCTTTAGTTAAAAAATATAGATAATGGCTCCTTTAATGTTTGTTTGCACCCAACATGAAACTCATAGTAGACACCCGAGATTAACCAAATAGTAGACAGATAGTACTGATTGCTGCCCCAATATGTACCCCACAACCATTTAACTCAAGTTTCAGTATTAGTTTGGACCTGACTCGGAGTCTAATAGGTGAACATGACGATAAACTAGCATGTCATCATATTAAGCGATGCATAACATAAGCAGACACGGAAGAGTGCGACCTCTCTTACGGACCCGTGTAGTCCTCAAGGTCATCTGCTCAGTTGATGATGGTAATGTAGTTGTCGTGGCTGCCGGCGGTAGGGAAGAAGATCGGAGGCGCTGAAAGACAGTCTGGAGAGCGGATCCCTGCTGTGGTGAACCCTTCCATCGCTGGAGCAGCTGAGCTGGGGTGGAACACTCTGCAGCAGGAGCAGGACAAACCACACAAGGTTTTCTTTGACACATATCTCTAACAGAAGTAATTGTGTAAGGGCTTGTTTGAATTTGAGGATTCTAACAATGCAGGGATAGGAAATAGACAGGAATAGGATAGGAATGCACGTGCAAAACAGAGAATTTAAAAACACAGGATTTCTGCCAATCTGGGTGTTTGATTCACAAGAATTGGAAGATCACAGGATGCAAAGAAGCATGGTTAGATTAAGCCAAACCACAAGAAAATGTACGGTTATAATACTATTATGCTACTATCTCTTAGTCTTGTGCTTCATGAATAGGAATTTGAAAAGGAGGACAAGTGGAAATTAATATTCCTACGGTTTTTCTTTCAAGGAGACACTAAAGGAACAAATCCTACAGTTTTCCTTTGCTCCATTCCTTTAAACCAAATTCATGAATAGTAGTACCATAGGAAACTTTCCAATTCCTATGTTTTTCCTTCACTTTTCCTTTCAAGCACTGGCGATTCTAGTAGGCAGGCTTGAGCAAGGAAAAGCCTACACTCAAAAAATGTTTTTGTGCTACTTCTGTTACTTTGGAGCCATGTCACTACCCTACTAGCTCAATTCCCAGGCCCATCGACAAATGCACAGATCAAACGCGTAGAGATAAGTAATGATGGCGTTCAAGAGAGTCCATCACGGATAGCTAAGTTGCCTGGTATGTCACTACTTGTCATATAGTAGGATAAAATAATTGTATTTCATGTTACTACGTGTGCTCAGTGGACAATATATATAACAGGTAAAGTAAAAAAGAGATGCAACAAGTGGACAACCTCTTTGGCGAAGCCATGTCGATCTCAACGTGATTGGGTTGGTCGGTGAAGATGCTCCGGCTGACTTGGCTGTCGGAGGAGGGGAAGAAGATCTTAGCTGTCTGGAGATGGAGCCCGGGGTACTGCTCCGCTGTGATGGAGGGTTTCGTCGTTGGAGCAGCTCCGATGCGTTGTACGACGCTGAGGCTGAAGCGGGACAAGAGAGACAACGTTAACCTGAGTGGAACTGTAATAGCATCTCCAATAGATGGCGTAAAATACATAACCACAAAGTGCTAGATGTAAAATACATCCGCCGCTCATCTCTGAACTTAACTGTCGAAACTGAATTTAACTGTCGAAACTGAACTTAACTGTTGAAACTGAATTTTGCTGTCGAAACTGAATTTTACTGTCGAGATTGAACGCACTAGTAGCAGAAAAGCAGTAGCAGCAGCGCGTGCGAGAGCCGGGGCAGCTGGTCGTGTAGCAGCATCAGTCGACTGACACCACCGGCCAAACTGCCACCCCCCGCCGCTCGCGGCCGGCGGT